>NC_090761.1:60869301-60984301 GCF_036898095.1 Palaemon carinicauda | reverse complement strand
TGTATCAATTGGTATATGTTATAACCATTTATAACACTCGTTGACTTTTATTTCCACCCTCTGCCATAATGGACTCGCCGAAAGAAAACGAGCGATTCACCGTTTTCTTTGACATAATAAGCATGGGGTACTCGTTTGTTTGGGAGTAATTTTGTTTGTTTGTTACGTAATAATGAATTCGTTTCTCATCTTATGGAGTCGTTTAACGACCAATATATTCAGAAAGTATTTCTTTAATAATTTATATTTTACGAATGTTGTTGATCACTAATGGATCGGAGCTTGTAACCTGGTGATTGTTTTATTGAAAATACAAACAGATGTTACCCTGCATAAAGATGCATCATTGTGGTTTAGGAATCAGGGAAGACTTTATTTTTGTGAGCATATTTGCCTGTATGCCGGTTGATCTGTCCTGTAGTTTACATTTCAGAGATATTTTAATGAAGAAAAGTACTTATCTCATAAATGTAACCAGATTTCGACTTCGCAGCGATATTTATCTATAAGTTTTGTGCTTTTAAGCTATGATGAGCTGATTGAAGCATTAGCGTGAGTAAAATAGAGTGACATTTTAGAAATTAGATCTGGTACGTGTGATTATTTGATGGGTAAAGAGGTTGCCTTTATAAACTGCGTGAATAACTTGATTTTATGCTAAAAAAAAAGAAAAAGAGGTACACTCCTATTTTGCAAATGTAGCCTACATTATATTGTTGGTTCTAAAGACAGTCTTCTTATGCCATGTATAATAAGCTGTCAATCAACTCCAACAGACTTTGCGTTTATCAAAGAGGTATTCACACACTGGACCTTGAACCACACAGTCATAATGGCTGAAATTTGAACAGAATAATAAATATCTTCAGTTATAAACATGCTAATGCAGGATTTCTAGAATCATTATATAGACATGCAGGTAAATCTGAATTAACTCACATCGAAACAAAGACTAATAAAAAACTAGTGCCATTGCTCCACAAATTGCTAAAATACGTAGAGCCACAGACATTTCTTGTGGACCAACTTTGGAAAAGGACATAAAATCACTAATTTGAAACACAATACCCAGGAGGATGTCCTATCAGATATGGATAATAGATGCTAGAGAACACGTAAGTATTTTTCAATCGTGAACATGGTCGCAATGTGATTATGTTGTCACCATTATTATTACTATGATCATCATCATCATCATCATCATCATCATTATTATTATTATTATTATTATTATTATTATTAATAACTAAGTCACAGCCCTAGTTGGAAAAGCAGGATGCTATAAGCACAAGGGCTCCTACAGGGATAAGGTGAAGAATGATATGGAAGTAGAGGTTTGGTGGAAGAGGATGCCTTTGATCGAAGGCATTGGAGAAGGCGCATCAGGCAACCGACCCCTTAATGTAAGGATAACGTTGGGAAAGAAGAGAGTGAGAAGGTTGAAATTTTGTGAAGAAGATTACATGCAACATACATGGATCTAGAAAGATGTATTTTCAACACCATAGAATATGGAAATGTTTTGGGGAAGTCTGGCAAGTTTTACGATTGTTGTAAGAGAGAGAGAGAGAGAGAGAGAGAGAGAGAGAGAGAGAGAGAGAGAGAGAGAGAGAGAGAGAGAGAGAGAGAGAGAGAGAGAGAGAGAGAATCTAAATTTTGGGAAAGACAGGAGAGTAAACTGATGCTTGTATCAAAATTATCAGAGTCGTTTGCGTTTCTCCAAAATTTTTGTTTTACAACTTCTCCACCATGTATGCTGTGGTATTTGTTAATATTATCGTTCGTTACTTTTATTGTTATTACTATTATTATCATTATGTCTAATATATTATGAATATTGTCATTTACTACAAAGCAGAGTACTGGTTTCGAACTACTATTTGTCCTTAATAAGAATTATAAAGGGCGTTAAAGGTATCCAACCTATACTTAAGGGGCCCATACACGTTAAAAAAAAGTGTAAAAATTTTGTATCAAAATGTTGATATCAAAATTTGGATGCAAAATTTGAGTGTGTAGGACGTTTTGATGTAAATAAAAAAAAATTAAGATTTGAAGCAAAATTTTGACATCAAAACGTCCTACACACACTCAAATTTTGCATCAGAATTTTGATATCAAATTTTTGATGCAAAGTTTTGACGCTTTTTTTTAACGTGTATGTACACCTTTAGTTCATGGACTTTAAGTTGCTTTAATTCATTAATTATGAATTCCTTTTTTTATTCATGCCTTGAATTTGGTAAACTGCAATTAATGATTCTGTTCCCAAACCTTAATCGACCATTTATCTTATTCATGATCATGACTAAAAATAATCCGAGCATAATATCAAAACGATCTAATACGATTGCTTCCTCAAGTCTTGGGCTAATTGGTACTCCAAATGTTATTGCACTTGTTAAAATACTGTTTTCCTCAGCCAATCAGGAGTCGTTTCCCCAGCTTTGGTTGACTGAAATGATTTGGACCCTCGTGATTGGCTTAAAATCAGTAGAGAGACGTTGTTGGTAAAACTCAAAACTGACTTTGAAAGTCTGTACAAAATCCCGCAGTTTGGTCTGTGGTGGCAGATGGTGAACATCAGAATCTTCTTTTATAACAAGAATTATTTCGTGCTCAGAACAGACGTTTTTAAATGGCTTTGGCGAGTGTTCCAATCAAATAGGTAAGAAATTTATGGTTTAATTTGTACAATTCTATTGTATTTTTTAACTGCCTGGTTAAGTTTGTTTTTCGTGCCTGTGAGAATATCATTGACCGAAATATTTACTGTGAAAGAAGTGGTTTGAAAACATACCTCCATGATAATTTTAAGGCAATGAAAGTTAAAAAAAACTCAAAATATAAGAAAAAGGTTATAACACTTAAAATTTCTTATTTACTAAGAGACAGTAGTTATTCAATATTTTTTCCAATTAGTACTTTAAATTTGACAAGAATTGAGAAAATACTGTCGTGGTAACTTGTTAAATTTAGGCCATAGTTGACATATTACTAGCTAAGCTGCAACCCTCGTTGGAAAAGCAGGTTAATGTAAACCCAAGTGCTCCAACCGGCAATAAATAGCCCAGTGAGGAAATTTAAGGTAATAAATAGATCGAGTGGTAACGAACAATTAAAATAAAATATTTTCAAAACTTAAATATCACGAATTTCTTTTAAACTGGGTAATGAAAACTGATCATCCAGCCAGTTAAATGTTAAACACCCTTAAACGTTGCGTTTCAAAGTATATTAAAGATTCATCTTACGAAATGTAATTTACAAAATTTAGTCAGTTGGTGGAAATCTGTTACCTTTGTAATGATTTGCAAGGGAAAATTGAAGTAAGCTTTTCGTAATTGCAATAATACTTAAAGGATTGTAACTGTTTAAATATGATCTGAAATTTAAAGTTGCAAGGAATAGCTATACTCGTTAAAGTTGTAAGGAATAGCTGTACTCCAGAAAGTTGCAAGGAATAGCTATACTCTTGAATTTTATACCTTTTGACAAAAAATAATGCTAATGATCAACTATATTTAATCTGAGAATTTAGATGACGTTAGTTTTGTGCTTTATTCGAAATTGTTCTTCGCATGATTGTAAATTCGTCACGAATTCTTGCTTTTATAAATGGTTTTACCAGGAAACTAATTCCCTCGCGTTCTTTAATATTTCCCCATTATGGTTCTACTTTTGCTGTGTAAGAAAGTGATAGTTTTAAGTATTAATTCTAGTGCCGGTAGTTATGGTAGTCGTTTGCCTTTAGTGAATCTCTAATGTAATGGTGAGGACAAGACCAGATGCTTTCCGGAGGTGGGGCTGCTGATATGCAAAGCCATTCGTGGTTATATTGAATTTGTAAATTTCAAAAGGTACCATATGCCAACTTCCTTAAGCCGTCATACATGGTCATATAGTTAAGGGCACTGGTAATTAAACCTGCGAGCGTGAGTTAATCTGCTTTGGATATAGTTAGTGTATTGAGTTAATATACAAAATGGAACATTATAAGACAATTTAACGAAGATTTGGGTGTGGATATAGCCACAAAGAATGTGTATCATATATCAGCCAACTGTTGAATGTCCAACTGAAGTATGCAAATGAGAATTTGGATATTTTACCGACAATGGTAATCTATTTTAAATTGATACTCATGATTATAGCATTTTGGACATCAAATATGGCAATATTTAGTTTTTCAGCCTAAGTTTTTGTAGCTTATATATGAAAGATCTATTTTTTATTGTTCTTCGAATATTTTGATTCATTACTTGTAGTCTTTCCTTAATTCCTTTCCTAACTGGGCTACCTCTGTTAGCCCTTGGGCTTATAGCATCCTGATTTTCTTACTAAGGTTATAGCTTAGATACTTATATTATCCTAGGATGAAAATTAAGCTGGAATTGAGAACCGCTGAATTCTGGGTCAGAGATGCCATAGCTTGCTTTTTCCGTGGTTTATGCATACTTTTAACTTAAGCACGAGTAAATACCATAGTTCTGATTTATATCTTACACGTAGGCTACATGGGTTAGTAGTTTTGTAGCCAGTTGTCACTATTATATAAATATAAAGATTTAATTGTCCAAGCTTATCTAAGAGTGGTGGTATAAAAGTAAATTGGGATAAAATCCTTAAACATTATTACGCAGTTGCAGCAAGTAATTGGATGAAAGATATAAGAATTGTAACTCTGATCAGCTCTTTAAGAGAACTGCAATTTAAAGTAGAATAAGACTTTATCGTAAGATTCAAATTGATCTTAATATCCAAAATTGGCATGAAGCTAGTTAAAAATTTTTTTACTTAGTCTGCCAAATCTTAACGATTATTCGGTAACGGTATATTAAAGTATATAATTTTTCTTTACAGGTGGCGCATGGAATTGAGAACTTTTATCAGATTCAAAATGAACTTCCAGGAATCGGCTACAGATTACTGTCTGTTGAAAGTGACCTGATCAGTGGTGTAGTCTCTTGAGGAAAACTCAAACCTGCCAAAATAGCCGGAGCCTCCCAAGGTAAGAAAGTAAATATTATAACCATTTTCGAATATTTCGAATTCAAAGTACTAGGACATAGAAATTGTAAAACACATTCTATTGTAACTGTAGTTTAAGCTAGATTTTGTGCCAATGCTGTTAAGCTGAGACTTTTGATAGTTACATTAGTTTAGCGTGTAAGTGTCCTGGCATTTGAAAAGCTTTACTGGATTTGTACTGTAGGTAGTGTAGAAAATACATTTCCTATTTGTAGAAAAGTGTAAATTGCAAATTCAAAAGTAGGTCGTTGGACCATTAGGTACAACAAAGGTAATCGGGCTGCTTTTCTGATCCTATACAGCAGGGTATCCCTACTCTAAGACGCCCAGTCATTTTATAATGTTCGTTCTAAAGCATTCAACATTTCACACCACACAATGCTCGTTAAATGATTGCGAAATGTAGGTTTTGGGTAGCCAGTGCATGAAGGTAAGCTTGTTTGGCCAGTGGAATGCGAGTCAGACTGAGGGAGAACTTACTGAATTAGACTTTAATCCAGTTTAGTTTAATTTTATGCTATCTGCTCTTGGGTACACCAGTGTACCGTGTTCATCTAGGTTGCTTGCTACTGTTTTACATAGGATGCACTTAATATAAACAGCTAGTGTCAGCTGCAAACCATACAGTTAAGGTAAATATGAATGCATTTTAGATCTTGGAAGTAAGTTCTTAATTGATTTATAACAGAACTTGATACGTATTTCAGTGCTTTAAATCAAATTCTTAACGAAAAGTTGGGTATGATTGATTAGTAAATTTGGAATTTTATAGTAAATGTCAGTTCATTGCTAAAAGAAAAGTTAATCTAGGGTAAAATAGTCATTTGGTTAGTGAAGTTAGTCGCACAGTTTACGCAAGTTTAGCAGGCAAATATGTGCTGACCACCGCAGGAAGTGAAGATGATTAATCTTAAGGTTGAACATTTGATTATGAAAGCATTGTTAGGAATTTTACGTAACGTAATGTTGAACTTCCCTGTCAGCGAATTGAACTTTCTTGTCAACAAATTAACATTGAACTTTCATGTCAACAAATTAACATTGAACTTTCTTGTCAACAAATTAACATTGAACTTTCTTGTCAACAAATTAACATTGAACTTTCTTGTCAACAAATTAACATTGAACTTTCTTGTCAACAAATTAACATTGAACTTTGTCAACGAATTAACATTGAACTTCCTTTTCAACGAATTAACGTAATATTGAACTTCCTTGTCAGCGAATTAACATTGAACTTCCTTGTCAGCGAATTAGCATTGAACTTCCTTGTCAGCGAATTAGCATTGAACTTCCTTGTTAGCGAATTAGCATTGAACTTCCTTGTCAGCGAATTAGCATTGAACTTCCTTGTCAGCGAATTAGCATTGAACTTCCTTGTCAGCGAATTAGCATTGAACTTCCTTGTCAGCGAATTAGCATTGAACTTCCTTGTCAGTGAATTAGCATTGAACTTCCTTGTCAGCGAATTAGCATTGAACTTCCTTGTCAGCGAATTAGCATTGAACTTCCTTGTCAGCGAATTAACGTAATATTGAACTTCCTTGTCAGCGAATTAGCATTGAACTTCCTTGTCAGCGAATTAGCATTGAACTTCCTTGTCAGCGAATTAGCATTGAACTTCCTTGTCAGCGAATTAACGTAATATTGAACTTCCTTGTCAGCGAATTAACGTAATATTGAACTTCCTTGTCATCGAATTAACGTAATATGTCATCGGATTCACTTAATATTGAACTTTCTTGTTATCAAATTAACAGAAATTTGAACTCTTGTCAACGAATTAACATTGAACTTCCTTGTCAATGAATTAACTTAATATTGAACTTTCTTGTCAACGAATTAATGTAATATTGAACTTTCTTGTCATCGAATTAACGAAAATTTGAACTCTTGTCAACGAATTAACATTGAACTTTCTTGTCAACGAATTAACGTAATATTGAACTTTCTTGTCAACGAAATAACGTAATATTGAACTTTCTTGTCAACGAATTAACGTAATACTGGACCACCTTGTCAACAAAGTCATAGACTGGACACATTCAAGGATGTTGGGTAAAATTTTATTTGCTCTGTCAATGAATGGGTTACTTTTTAGTTTAATTACCATTGAATTAGTAGTTTGATTTGCCTTAAAAATTAATAGAATAAAGATGGCACGTTACAAAGTGTGAAAATTATTTCATGGCTAAATTTTAGTGACTAGATTCAGGTAGGATAGGGTTAAAGTTAATCTTGAGATATTTAAAGTGGAATATAAAATACCATTTAGTGAGGTTTTTTGGCGACTAATATTTATACTGATCAGAACTTCCCAATAATGGAAATTAATGTATACGATCCTGACCTTCACCGTATCCTGTCGATGTATTTAATTTTTTGTTGCATTTGACCTAAATACAGTAGTAGTTGATACGATCAAGTTTTAAGTGTCGACATTTTCATGCGGAACTTACCTTGTTATTCAGAGAATATTACCATTACCGTTGTCGTTGTTATTACTGTTATTGTTGTTGTTCTTATTATTATTATTATTATTATTATTATTATTATTATTATTATTATTATTATTTATTATTATTTATTATTATAATTATTATTTATTATTATTTATTTATTATTATTATTTATTTATTATTATTATTATTATTATTATTATTATTATTATTATTATTATTATTATTATTATATTAAAGTGGGAAGTTACATTAATCAATGGATTCATTTTATACCTGTCAATGGATTTTTTTTGGGGGGCGGGCCTCATATGCTGATCAGTCAAGGTAGGAAAGGAAAGTTAGATTAAATTAGGATATGTTAATAGATTAATAAACGCCAGTATTAATGTTCAGGTTAAATTATCGAAACTGGGTAGGATTAATTAGACATGCGGAAATAATTCAAATAAGACAGTATAGGGGACATTAAAGTAAATTTATAACATTGTTTTTAGGTGGCCATATGCCTTTTTTGGCAGTATAGTATTTTCATGTGGTTATTCAGAAAAAAAAACTCGGGTACCATCTTGTCTTGTTGATTTGGATTAAATATACAAATATGGACTTTAAATTAATATATTTTTCCCTTCACAGGTTCACTATGGAGTCATTACCGCGAAGGAATTATAAAATGGCTTCTGCTCTACTATAGAATGTCATGGGAACCTACTTGATTGGATGAACCATGAAGTTCCCAAGAGTCAAGTTTATCAGCCAGATCTCTGAACATCATGAACCACAAGAGTTCCAGAAATCATTTAGTTTTGCTTTGTTATAAGCTGCTTATGAAGCCTCTAGTATCTCTTGAGTTTGCAAGCTTTTACGAAATTGATGCAGTTTCTATTGGAGTACGTTTAACAAATTTTCGAAACTTAAAGTAAATTCTGTTGAAAATTTCATTTAGACATTACCCATGTGGTTAACGTAATTGCTCATATCTTATTGTTACTAGTTTTTGGTGGCTAAACTTTAGGAATTCCAATATTTCCATTACTTCTATCTATTAGACAAGCCCATTTCTAATATTTGGATTCATATTCTAACAAAGTATATTTGAGTTTCTTGATGGCTAATAGCATTGAGCCTTAACATCAACACTTAGTTTACCAGAATGTGTATTTTAGTGTTTATGCCTAGTTTTCTTTTCATATTTTCACACAATAATTTTATAATTCCTTAATTGGGACTTAGGTGTTTTCTTGAGTATAGTGAATGTGCTTTTGCAGAAAGGACATAAGATTACCTGAAGTTTAAGTTGTTGGTTAGTCTAGAATTGCAGTTTTATAGGGGCTACTCAAAGTTGCAAACATTTTAATTACCTTATTATCATTAGATTCCATCAAAGTTTATACATGCAAAACTTAAAGGGACTCACGAAGCCATTGCTACCTCTAAAATTTGAAACCAAGATCAGCATTTAGACGTTCGCTTAATTGCATTAATCTACTTCATCATATAATACATCTAAAGTACATTATCTTATTGATAAGAGTAATCACTAGACTTTGAAACTAAAAACAGCATTTAGGTTGCTTAATTGGATGAATCTACTTCGTTCTAAAATACAAATAGATTCTTAACTTACCGATATGGAAATTAATTACTAGACTATGAAAGTAGCATGCCTAAGTATTTTTAGGGATATAATTACTTCAGGTATTCTAGTCTGTCCTAGCCAAGTGAGGAAACTAACTACCTAAATTTTGTTGATTGGGCTTTGGTGCCTTAAAGCAATTTTTTTTTTTTAGAATGATCACTTTCACATGTAACTTATAGCTTTTTACCGATTTTAAAGAGGCAGCTAGTTTCCTCGAGGCATGTTTTTTTCTGAAGTATGTACTACTATAAACAAGTCTCCTATAGTGTACTAGAGCCTTTGAAGTATAGTGTTGTTTTCAGTATAAACTTGTCCCGTTTACTAAGAGTTGCTATACCACTGCAGCTTTTTTTTTTTTTTTTATTAAACTCTTGCAGAAAATTCAGTTAGTCTTCCAACCTTATATATTTTGTGTAGGCACTTGTGGTAAAATATGGTCAGAGACTTCTCATGTGATTAGATCAAATTTTCAGATTCACTAACGTAAATTCCTATTGTAACTAACAGTATTTGAGACATTGCTTATCAATCCATTTAGCTCCAAGTGATATCAACTTATTTATTTGACCACGACACACCAGACAATTTTTCTGAAGTCAAATTGGTAATCTTCACAATTTTGTTAAATGTCCTAAGTAATTTCACTAATCTTGTATGAAAGACATGCCCAATAATCTTTGGCAAATTAAAATTAATAAGTGAAGTTATAAAAACCTGTTTGGTTGTTAATGCCAATGTTGCTATTTGAATGCACTTGAAACTGTTCTATCTTTATAATATAAAATTTACTTTAATAAAGTAGAAACTGTAATATGTTCTTTCTTTTCCAAGAGTTTTAAATAATCCTACTTTTCATAAGATCCAGTGTGGTATAGCGATTCTATGTAAATTTTTATCTTTATAAACTTTCCTGTTAGTCTTACTTAAAACAGAGACTTGTTCAAAGTAATTGCCTGTTCATTGGAACAACTGTAATTCCCACGGCTTTAAGATGACAAAACCTTTGTGATGGTGGTACAAAGATGTTTTATATCTGTTTGTAACTGGTATAATTTTCAGCTTTATATCCATAGTTAACTTTTGAACTAGTGATTTGGAATAAATTCCTGAAAATAGCATATTTAATACGTAGTATAAAAGTGAAATGCTTAGGAGAGACTTAGGTGGGATTCACTTTCTAAAGGCTTTGAAATTTTGTAGAGAAAAAATGTTAATATGGCCACACTTGAAGATAGATCTTCGAAAGAGAATATTTCGGAATGGATTTTGAAATACAAAGCAGGTGGGATAGTATTTAGGAAGATCTATATAAAGGCGTACCTTGTAAAAGGAGGAGCTTTGAAGAGGTGGTTATTTCAACATTAGGACCTTAGAGAGATTGAGCACAAAGAGTATGAGGTAAACGAAGGTAGTTCTTATAGGACCTTTGATAATGCTAAGTTAATGTCAGGGGAAAAAATTCTAATCTAAGTTAGGGGAATAACTTAAACAGATTCAGTACTGTATTGATCAAGACTATATCTTCAGTAAGTTTGTTGGGACTTCAAGGAATGGAAAGTTAAAAATTCAAAAGTTAGGGGAAAATTCAGATTTAAAAGGGAAAACTTAATTTAGATTTAGTATTGTATAAATGATGACTCGACTGAATTTCTAGGTTAGTTTCCCAAAAGAGTATCTGGTGAGGTGAAAAATCCTTTTTGTTAAAGATATACTGCAAAATAGTACATTGGTTTCCCAACTATGGATTAGACAAATTAGATAGATAAAACTAAACTAGATCTGAAAATGCTTGAAATTAGTAGTAGCACAAGTTTTGGTTTTGTCATCTTAAAGGTTGTTTTATTTTTTGGAATGACTAATGCTGTGAAAAGTAGATCTTTCAAGAATAAGACCTTGTCTGATGGAATGCCGGGTGTTAAGAAACCATGAATTAAATTGTCTTGGTATTAAAATGTTCCTGAATACATGCAATAAATGGCATATTCAAAAAGTTTGCTTGAAGCTTTTTGAAGGTTGAAACTTCAATCACAGTACATGTCACTGTTCTGGGTCTTTTCCTCAACAATATAGAGGGTCTTAATCACTTGCCCATGTGTTTTGAGAACAATCTTATTCAATGTTGTGGATGTACTTGGGTCTTCACGGCAGAATTTTTATCATTGTGGCATTACCAATACACTAAACTAATTAGCTTCAGTCTGTGTAATATTTTTATCATTACTGTACATTCAAATTTCAACTATAGATTATGTTGTGTGAGACTTGGAGTATTTGCTAAGCAGTGAAAAGTGATCTAGATTAAAAATCTTTGCTATATTAAGAAAGTCATAGTATGGCAGTTAATAACTTCCATACTACAAGTTCTTGACTTATCAAAAACTTTTTTCTTTATTGTTTTCGCTGTTCAGCAAGAGTACTCCCTAAGTCTATACCTACGTTTATGTATGGTTGAAAATTAGTGTGCAATAAATTTAATCTTGCAAATACTGTAGCTACTTTGCATGGTGTATTGGTAATACCAGTGATATAACTCAGTTGTGAAGACTGAAATACCCATAAAATTGAATAGGATCGTTCTCAAAGCATAAGGGTAATTTGAAATATTTCCTATCAAAGACACACTATCTGTAAAGGGAAATAAACCTAGAACATGTCATTAATGTGGTTGAAGTTTTAACTTCAAAGCTTGAACTTAACTTTTTGAATGTCACTTATTGAAGGTATGCAAGAGCAATAAGATAGACATTACAATTTAATTCTTCATTGTTTCTTAACATCTGATTATCCATCAGTCAAGGTCTTATTGTTGAATGATGATGTTTTCACAGCATTAGTCACATTTTACATGTTTGAGAGTAAAATTTACTTTTTCTTCTACATGGAGATTGTGAAGCTATATTTCCATACCAATGAAACCATTATATCTTGTAAAATTCGTTTTAGCACACAACTGTAAACAAGCTTGAAATGAGGTACAATAAACTCTGACAAAAAATTCACACTATTTTATTATCATAACCAAGAAAAATATTTACAAAATAAAAAAAAAAGAAATGCAAATCAACAGCATGGAGTGTTCTCCTTTGTCTAGCGTTCATATCACTGAGTGTTCTCCGTAAACGCCCCCTCACTCTCATAGTACCAACAAATGCCCATATTCTCGCCAGAAAAGGGCCAGAGTCCTCATGAAATACACCTTGCTTAAGTTTTCCTTTAAGCTGCTAATGCTTCCCCACATACTCAGCTTGTTCACTCCCTCACTGTTGAAACAAGAGCAGTAACGTAGAGTTCTGGAAACATACGTACTGTATCAAAATGGCCAGTTTGACACCTGATAATCCGTGTTGGATAACTCCATACACTTCTCAACCAATAGTCTTTAAAGGGGGTTCATTTTCTTGATCTCTCAAGTAATATTGTATAACTGTCAGTCAATATCATAAAAGTTAGTTACTTAAAGCCTCAAACGATTTTCTAAGCCTAGATGCAAAGGTTTTGGCTAAACTATTGAATATCATTATGAATGTACTAGTACACAATATGATGTAAGTAAAACAGAAAATCTATTAAAATCTTTTATTGCAGAAGATAGAATGTCATTCATAAGACAGATTTCAGTAATTAATTTTGTTATAGAATTGTAACATGAATACACACAAA
Source organism: Palaemon carinicauda (assembly GCF_036898095.1). Lineage (NCBI taxonomy): Eukaryota > Metazoa > Arthropoda > Malacostraca > Decapoda > Palaemonidae > Palaemon > Palaemon carinicauda. The sequence goes on along the minus strand of NC_090761.1, from coordinate 60,971,512 downwards.
GTCAATGACAAAAAATTGTTATCCAAATTCTAAAATCCCATTTTCTCAAAAGTCCAAACACACCCAGCAATAGCCAGAGAAAATGTGGGTTTTAATCTTCTAATATACACACTTTTCAAGACAGATAGGACACTGAATATGACTTTTCTGCCTCAAAATATAGCATAAAGAGTATAAATCCAACTTTTTTTTTCTCTGAACCCTGAAATGTGTTGTGATCTTGAGCAATGAGGTTTCATGTCATGATTGTGTAAATAAGTAGTTTTAATAAAAAAAAGGAAAAGGAGAGCCCACCAAGGCCATCCCCTGTCCCACCTGGTAACAGAATTAGACTACAGTACTTTCTTTTGAAACAAGCAAAGTCACCAGGCCCTTGAATGCTTTCCTTATCCTTTTTTTTTTTTTTTTTTATAACATTTTATTATAAATCTTACAAACAATGATTCAGATTGTAAATTAAGACACTCAAGGCAGTATGAAGATATTTTGAGACCTAATGTTGCAGCATCTAAATTTATATTTACAGTATTACTTTACAATAGCTTAACAAGTCATTTTTGTTATCAAATTAAATATAAAGAGCAAAAGAAATTTAAGAAATTGTACATTTACATGGGAGGGTATCATTAATTTTTCCAGTTAAAGAAATTTAAGAAATTTTAAATTTACATGGGAGGGTATCATTAATTTTTCCAGTTAAGAACTCTGTTAATAAGTAAACTAAAAACAAGGGGAAATTAGTCATCATCAGTCTTATATGCATTTCAGTACGATCCATTACACACATTACCAAAGCTCCCTCAAAAGCACACAAGAATCATAAATGACCAAGATGTCTCTTATTTCTATGCATTTCAAGTATATGACTGAGTCCGGAAAAAGAGAAGAGACGTGCAAGCCTACTGCCCTGACTACCCAAGCTTCTCCTCCAGCAGATAGTCAGATCGGACCGAGGTACACATTCACCTTACACGTGGACTACCATATTACTTTAGATTTTGTTGTGTAATAACTCCCAAATAAGAAGTCACAGGAAAGCAACGTGGAGAGACAAAGTTACCATGAATATCGAATCAAGCAAGACAATATCCTAAACTATTTTACCCTTGATAAACTAGGCTTTGAAAGCCTAAGAACTTACGGTAAAGGGGCTACACTACGTCATATATCCAGCTTTCCAAATAAAAGTAGATAGACAGCACCTGAAAACCTATTATACTTACTAGCTATATAAAATCAAGTACATCATGAAGTATTCATTATACAACCCTACATTTTTCATGAAAACAGTTAGCACATACTGATTTGTAGTAACTTATTTCAAGTTTCACCTATATATCAATAAAATCCCTACACACACACACACACACACACACAGAGAGAGAGAGAGAGAGAGAGAGAGAGAGAGAGAGAGAGAGAGAGAGAGAGAGAGAGAGAGAGAGAGAGAGAGAGAGAGAGAGAGAATCTATATTCAAAATGTTTCTGTGATTGCGTATAGGACATGTTGGCTTAAAATACATAAAATTTCGTGGTTTCTAATTTTCAGTGAAATATATTTATCTTTATATATATATATATATATATATATATATATATATATATATATATATATATATATATATATATATATATATATATATTTATATATATATACATATATATATATATATATATATATATATATATATATATATATATATATATATATATATATATATATATATATATATATACTGTATATATATATCTCTCGGCATAAGGTTGAATAAAAATTATGATAAGTAGCAAAGGGGAACATGTTTCCAAAATAAATACAAATAGGCTAACAACTAATAAATATCCAATTAAAAATTTTAATCTTAGTTGTTTATACTCCTTATGGTATGTTGAACATGAAATTATAATAAATTAAAATGTAGCAAATTTTAATTACTGTATCTTAATTACCATCTGAAAGCAATCTAGGGGAGTTACATAAATACAAGATTAGCAGCTCTTGCCTTTTGACTGGTTTATACTTTCCCAAAAAATTAATTCAAAATTAGCAAAGATCGGGTATTATAAAAGTAACTATCTAACTAAGTTTCTATGGACGTTAAATAACAAAATTTACTGTTTTCCACTGATAATTTCTATTTAATATCACAACTAGTTAATGATTGTCAAGATGTTCAAACAAACCACAGATTTTATACTCGGATACTTCATTGGAATGGGTCGGTGAATGTACTATTAAGTGTAGACCATGGTATTAGATAACTAATGCCCTTTTTAACAATTTTGAAAAAAATACCCATGATAAAGTATTTCATAAAGGTATTCCCTTTGAAAAATGTTGGATATACCAATGATTGTTAAAAAAAAAATCATCTTCATAGAATTGGGTCTCTAACTCCCAATAAAAGAAACTATTTAACAATCTTAGTACTGAATATTCATTCTTAAAATAAAACTTTTCAATGCAAAAGTCAATTATTAGAACCCAAAAGTTACTATTTTTCTTTTCTACAAAAACTAGAAGTTAAGAACAATTTCCCTTGATTATCTTATGTATAAGAAAGGAAATAAAATAAGAATGAAAATATAAGGAGAAAAGAAATAAATTGAGATAAGGACAAGAAAGCCCTCCTCTCAATGGAGGGCATAACCCCTTTTACGGATCAAGTTATGCCTGTTGGATAAAAACATCTAAAAATTCATTACCTACTTTTGAGGGAAGTTATAATTCACATGCACACCACAAAATATTCTATAATCAAACAAAATCCTCAAAATACAGCACACACACACACAAGACAATATGCTTCACTAATGTACAAGGAATAACCATCTACAAAAAACTATCCACGAACACTAAAAAAATTAAGTATTTAGCAACTATAAAATGACTGGTACTTGCCAAAATCTTATCTCAAGAAAGCCCTTGACTACTTCTAGCCCTGACATGATATTCAAAAGTCGTTTATAAAAAATATAAACACAAAAAAGAGAGAGAGAGAGAGAGAGAGAGAGAGAGAGAGAGAGAGAGAGAGAGAGAGAGAGAGAGAGAGAGAGAGAGAGAGAGAGAGAGAGAGAGAGAGAGAGAGAGAATTACCCTAATTTACGAAGATTTAATTTCAAAATGTTTTGATCAAATTACTGTATACTGTACTCTTGTAACATGTTATGTCTATTCTAATGCACCTAACAGCTCCAAGTCTTATAAAAATTGAACCAATAGAGCTCTTCAAATGCAAAAATTGATAGGACTTGTCTGTTTTCTAAATCCATTTCCATAAGATGAAATTTTAGTGGCTGCTAATGGATTGAATTTTGATTTATGTACTAATGACCTAACTTTCAATAATCATTGTCAATGTCAAAGTTACTCTGATCCCGCATAAGTTTTTTTTTTTTTTTTAACTGTGCCTATTCCATATGGTATGTACACATCTGGTTCATCATTTAAGACATGCACATATACAATATATAAAATTATCTTTATTCATAATTATCCTTAATGTGCTGGCAATTGTTAGAACTTAGCTAGTATGCAGGTTATAAAAAATGTCAAATGGAATTATTGAAATATTTTGGGCAAAGGGAATATTAAGAGTGAAAAAATGCACAGTATTATTAAATTGACTTGATTTGCATTACTTAATATTCTGTGAAAGCTCCAATTTTTTACTGTTAGAATTCTCATTTGTCTTGGCAAGTGGTTAAAAGTTTAACGGAGACTAATTATCATGAAATATTACTGAAGAAGACAAATATGTTATTCATTTGTTATATCCATTGTCTGACCTTTAAACTTAATAATGAATAATTTTAGATTGTCACTCATGTTCTTTAAGAAGAATGAATATTTGGAATTTATAATTTTTTTTACCAAACTTGTTATGTTCATTTAAAAATCCCTACATTTGGTATATTCCTGTACATTAGTATCACACTCAAATAAACTGATTAAGCTGAAACCAACAAAGTTAACCTCAAATATGGACCTCTTCTAATCAATCAAGAGCAAGCTATGGACTTGAGAAACTTCCCTTACATATAACACGAGATGGAATATTCATTCCTTGATCCAGGACAACTTTAAATACTTCAAAACACATACACACACTGCACACACATACCTAAACACTTGGAGACTTCATACAAAAACAACAAAACTAAATGCAGCCAGTTTTAGTACACTGCAGGACAAAGGCCTCAGACATATCTTTATTCATGTCTGGGATTTGGCCAATTTTCATCACCACGCTGACCAGTGCAGGTTGGTGATGGTGGGAAATTTTAGTCTGACTGCTCGCAGCAACCTAACAAAGAATGGGTGTCCCTGACCATTACAGCTTTGCTGATCACGGCAATACACCTTCATACCGACTAAATATTCAAAAGTTATTACACAATTTTTTCTAAAGAGTACAGTTCTTTAACCTTTCTGTATGTCAGTGATACAAATGGTAAAAATAAGAGACACAAAGGACATTTAAAACCCCAGCTGGACCTCTTTTCAGACAGTAAAGGTAACTCTAGTGTAACAGAAAGCACTGAAACGCAAGACTCCAGAATGACCTTTCATCAAATTCATTAAGACATTAACATTAGAATAAAAATTAACTTCAAATTCATTAAGACATTAACATTAGAATAAAAATTAACTATCACAATAAAATATTAAGGTTTTGATTTTTACTTTTTCAGAAATCTTTATGATGCTTTAGCAGATCATTTTCCTTAATTTTAAAATAGCTTTAAATATTCATACCTCCTTGAGTGCATTTAAAATCACAATCTCATTTCATTACTTGAAAAGTACACTACTTATATTACAATGCACATGACAAATTGGATAACTTGATGTCATTGAAATTGAAATGTATACATATTCACAATAAAAACAAAATTACACCAAAACCTGATCATCTGACGTTACAATCTCCTACAATAAAATATCTATAAATTAAAAAAATATTTGACTTCCAATTGATACCGTATTCTTAAAAATTTGACAAATCAGGAAAATTCATGACTATTAATTGAGGCTTTTTAACAACTTGAACAAAACATGACAAGACAGTTATTCATCATGACTTGATGTCAAGAAAAAAAAACTCCTTTAACAAGACTACTGGTAAATGAAGTGGATTAAGCTCCAACATGTTTACCAAGAACTGCTGTCTGCATTTTGACAAGTACAATGTTTTCCAGTTCACACAGGTCACTGCTCTCATTACACCAGCAAAAGAATGAACAAGCTCTGTACATGATGGGAAGTTTACAAACAGCCTAAATCAACATTGGTTAAAAGCAAGATGTACTTCATGAAACCTTTGGCCCCTTAAGTGGAGAGCAATAAAATGGCAAATGTTGGCACTAAAAGAGGGAGGGGGCAGGAGACTCAGTCATATGAACGCAGACTGATTGTGCGTTTTTTATAAATCTTTCCAAATTTGGGAGAGGGAAGGATTAAGGAGAGGGAATGGGAGCTCTGAAATGGGAGGGATAAGAACTTCTGTGAAAATTATAAAAATGAGAGAGAGAGAGAGAGAGAGAGAGAGAGAGAGAGAGAGAGAGTGTGTTAAAATTGAGTGGCAGCTGAAAGACGTAAAATAGTAACAATCACATTTATCAACTATGCAGCTGGTTTTTTTTCCAGTTTCAAACCGTTCCCACATATTCAGTCAACTATTTGCCCTTTCCCTATATTTCACCTACTTACATAGCAATATTGTATCCACCAAACTGGTGAATGCATGTTTATATTTGACATTCATGCTCATCCTCCTTGAGCAAATCTGCATATGCTTTGTATTCCCTTCACCTAACTCTACATTCATGCTCATCCTCCTTGAGTATTCCTGCATATGCTTTGTATTCCAACCTTCACCTAACTCTACATTCATGCTCATCCTCCTTGAGTATTCCTGCATATGCTTTGTATTCCAACCTTCACCTAACTCTACATTCATGCTTATCCTCCCTCAGTATTCCTGCATATACTTTGTATTCCAACCTTCACCTAACTCTACATTCATGCTCATCCTCCTTGAGCAAATCTGCATATACTTTGTATTCCAACCTTCACCTAACTCTACATTCATGCTCATCCTCCTTGAGTATTCCTGCATATACTTTGTATTCCAACCTTCACCTAACTCTACAGTCATGCTTATCCTCCTTGAGCAATCCTGCATATGCTTTGTATTTCACCTTTCACATAACTCTACTCTTCATCACGTAAATTCTACTGTGACCAGCTACTTTGTGACCTACTTGAAATTCCTCTTCTTATCCTCCTTGAGCAAACCTGCATAGACTTTGTATTCTAATCTTCACCTAACTCTATTCATCAGTGCATGAATTCTACTGTGACCAGCTACTTAGTTACCTACTAGAAATTCCTCTTCTATCATTCATAATTTCTTTCTTAATACCAATCAAATAACCAACTTCCAATAGAGGCTTATCACCATATGATGCTTTGTAACTAAACTATCCAAAAAGATTGGGGAAATCCTAAGGTACCTTATTTTACTGCAATCTTCAAGCAAAGATTTCAATGATTCTACATAAACCAATACTTTCATTCAGCTTTATTTCATCCTCAGTTCTTTCATTTCATTGCTTGAGAGAGAGAGAGAGAGAGAGAGAGAGAGAGAGAGAGAGAGAGAGAGAGAGAGAGAGAGAGAGAGAGAGAGAGTGTTAGTTTGATAAAAACTTTGAAAATAAAATGCACTATTTTTATACTTAGCCAGCATTCTTTGTGCTAAACATTAGTAAGCACAGCTTGGTTGACAAACTCAAAATTAGAAAATTAAGGCTAGTACAGAAATGGGTTTGTATGACTAGCCTTCCTATCTTACACCCTAGAACTATTCTAAATTTCCACTAGAGACCACCATCCAGATATCATGATGTTTGTTTGTCCCCTTAGATGTGGGGAGGAGATTGAGATCAAAACTATGTTGAGCAAGTAATGAAATTTTATTTCTAAATTGTTTATTTTAATAGGTCTTACCATTCATGGTACTGATTGCCATGTTGTCTGGAAGGGGGAAAACAGAAACCAATGGAGATAGTCATAAAAATGAACTCTTGCAATAAGATATACCAAGCATACTCAAGATTTGTCCTATAATTTTATCTAATTCCATTAAAATAGCAAAAGACTAGCAAAGTTATGGAACCCATTTACCTGACCATAAGTACTACCACCGACCAGAACCAAGCGAAGGCTAGTCATAAGAACGTCTCAAAAGAAGTTAAGGTGCTGAGTATTTCAACTTATCTTCTGACCTCCATCACCTAATAAAATGGACTATGTCCCGCAACCAGTGACCTAATAAACATCTTTATTGGCCTGTATTAATTATCTTTGAAGGCAAAAATATATCATGAAATTAAGAGAATCAGCTGCTATTCTAATGTCATGTGCTTAAACTTTTGAGTGAGAGAGGAATACTCATCAAAGTTATGCTGAGCATCAATGATTAACTTCATAAATAAAGGACATGGTGTTCTTTGACACCAAATAAGAATTTTCTTGTTTGTAAAGATTTGTAGAAGTTTATGAGGGGGAGCTGGTCTCTAAATGAAATAACATTTGATCTAGGAGATACTTGCACTCATTGTAGAAGATTGCTGTGCTCTCTTTACTTATTCTTGCCCCTCTCTGGTCCTATCTTTAGGAAATCTAATACTATTAGATCTGAGAGTTCTATAAACTTAAGGAATCTATACTGCAACCAAAATATTTGCTTCAATAGGCCAAACATAACTCATACTTGACAAACTTAGACCCGTACTTATGAGATTTTATTATAGACTACAATAACCTTACTTTACAAGCCCTACGTTGAATATTAGGTTATAGACTATATAACGACACTACCATTGAAAACTGATTATCCAGTTAGTCCTAATAAAGGGTGTACACCCCTGATATCTTGATGAAAAAGTATCTAACGAAAGCAGGTCTACCAGTCAAGATGTCAACATAACTGCTGACAAAAGTAGAAGAATGGCTTCTGGATGGCTGCCTTTACAGGCCATTTAGTATAGGAGTAATTCTCGTGGTATATTTTGAGTTTTTCAACTTAGCTGCACTTGCAAATGTATAGCACAATGAATGCTGGGTAAGGCATATTGAAATTATTAGTCTTAGCATGAATGTCATAGAAGATATGTAAAAAGGAAATTTGAAAGCTACATGAGACATACTTATAGTATCATATAAGCAAACCTTACAGAAGTTCTTCTAATACAACAAGAGAATTATAAAAGTATCTAACTCAATATCGAAATCTTACTCTCAACAATTATAAAGCTCTTGGCAATAACGTTAAATTCCTTAAAACCTATTTCTATGATCCCTACAACACAATACAGATCCATAACAAAACTATTATAAAGGTACCTAACTCAATATAGATTTACTCTTAACAATTATAAAGTTCTTGGCAATAACATTGAATTCCCTATAACCTATTTTTATGATCACAACAACCCAATACAATTCTCCTATTGTTCTGAAAAATTATCCTAACCTTTGCTTCGACTTGGATTTACCTACTGGACATATAAAAAATTAAGCATTTACAATAAAAAGAAAATAAAAGCAAGGTATTGTGAGCAATATTCAAACCATATCAGTAGCCCCAAAGTCTTCCTTTACCAAAACTAAACAAACATCAATGGAACCGAGAGAAAAAATATTTCAAATATACAGTATTCAAGATAGAAAAATTTGACAAGTCAATAGTGGAACAAAAACACTTCCTCAAATATATGGGGCTAAAGTAGCAACAAAGTACGATGGGGAAAAATTCCTCATATTTCAACAAACATTAAAATGAACTCATGAAAATGTAAGGATGAGAAGGAAGGAAATTAGGGATCTGCTCCAATTTCCTGTGCAAGAATTCTTACAAGACTCCTAATGCCCTGAAGTATGTCAACCAGTGAAATATTTTATAGATACCATAAACTATACCATTCCATTACAACTTCGTTCCCCACGAGTTGATTTTACATTTAAATACAGTACTAAATGGATAACCCTCACCTATAAGAGAGAATAAGCAAACACCAACATAAAAAATAACTGGATGGTATCAGGATAATTGAGATGTAAACACTCAAGTTGTCAAGTTGAAAAAGTTTGATTACCAATCAGACAAGAAAATACTGCACTATTCGACACTGGGAAGTGTGTGCAAAAGTCTATCAAAATTGCACTTGCTTGCTAGGAAACATGCTTGACTTGGCATAAGACGCTGCAACATTGATGAAAGATTAAAGTTAGAAAATAAACAAAGAACTAAAATTTAACCATACCAGCACACCAATATGAGAGCTTTGCTTTAAAATGCCTACCCATTAGTAGAAAAAAGGACAAATATATAGTATTTAAAACCCGCCTGTTTCATATTACTAACGGTCAACCAATTAAAAAAAGGGAGAAATTTGAGGTTTTTGGACTGAAAAAAGGCCAAAATGGCAACCCTGGTTTAAACACTTATAAGGTGACCCAAAGGGTTTATCTTTAGTAATACGAATCAAATTATATTTGATATGTCATGGTTTGATAAAATTATATCTGAGAATGTAAGAAAAATGCTATGGGCTTCTGGCAAAATTTCCTTATCCAATTTTCTCCAAAAGCCTTATTTTCAACTATTAATGCTGGTCTGCAGCCTCTTCACAGAGGAATAAGGTCATGATTATAACTATTGCAAATACCACATCAGCTTTATCATCAGATTTAGTTTTCCTTAAAATGATATTTTAATTATAAAATAAATTTTTGAATATACTTACCCGGTGAATATATAATAGCTGCAACTCTGCGGCTCGACAGAAAACACACTCAAAAAACTCGCGAGCAATCGCTATGAAGGTTGCTGGTGTGCCCACCAGCGCCAACTGTCGGCCAGATACCACTCTTGTATGTAAACAAAACCTTCAATTCTTCTCGTCCCGCTGCGTCTCTATTGGGGAGGAAGGGAGGGTCATTTAATTTATATATTCACCGGGTAAGTATATTCAAAAATTTATTTTATAATTAAAATATAATTTTTAAATATTTAACTTAGCCGGTGAATATAAAATAGCTGATTCACACCCAAGGAGGTGGGTAGAGACCAGAGTTAATTATGTTTACAGCGTATAAGCTAAGAGTTTTTCATTTTGACAGTTATCAATATAACAAAACCAAAATATATAGGTACCTGGTAAGGAAGTTGACTTAGACGATTACTCTGCCTTGTAAGTCTGTCTTCCTCACGGAGCCCAGCGATCCTCTTAGGATGCTGAAAGACTCCCAGGAGCTGAAGTATCAAGGGTTGCAACCCATACAACAGGACCTCATCAAACCCCTAATCTGGGCGCTCTCAAGAAATGACTTTGACCACCCGCCAAATCAACCAGGATGCGAAAGGCTTCTTAGCCTTCCGAACAACCCATAAAACAATATTAAAAACATTTCAAGAGACAGATTAAAAGGATATTGGAATTAGGGAAGTGTAGTGGTAGAACCCTCACCCACTACTGCACTCGCTGCAACGAATGGACCCAGTGTGTAGCAGTCCTCGTAAAGAGTCTGGACATCTTTTAAGTAAAATGACGCGAACACTGACTTGCTTCTCCAAAAAGTCGCGTCCATAATACTTTGCTTGAAGGCCACGGAGGTTGCTATATCTCTAACTTCGTGCGTCTTAACCTTAAGCAAACATCGGTCTTTCTCATTCAAGTGAGAATGAGCTTCTCGTATTAAAAAAATCTGATAAAATATGACAAAGCATTCTTTGACATAGGCAATGAAGGTTTCTTAACTGAGCACCATAATGCCTCAGATTTCCCTCGTAATGACTTAGTACGAGCTAAATCGAACTTAAGAGCTCTAACAGGACATAATACTCTTTCCAGTTCGTTGCCTACGATCTCTGATAAGCAAGGAATATCAAAAGATTTAGGCCAAGAGCGAGAAGGCAGTTCATTTTTGGCCAGGAAACCAAGTTGAAGTGAACAAGTGGCTTTTTTCTGTAGAAAAGCCGATGTTCTTACTGAAGGCATGAAGTTCATTGACCCTTTTAGCCGAAGCCAAGCACACTAGGAAAAGTGTCTTGAGGGTGAGATCCTTCAGGGAGGCTGAATGTAATGGCTCAAACCTGTCTGACATGAGGAACCTTAGGACCACGTCTAAGTTCCATCCAGGAGTTGCCAAACGACGTTCCTTAGAGGTCTCGAAAGACTTAAAGAGATCTTGGAGATCTTTATTGTTGGAAAGATCTAAGCCTCTATGTCGAAAGACCGAAGCCAACATGCTCCTGTAGCCCTTAATCGTGGGAGCTGAAAGGGAGCGAACCTTTCTCAGATGTAAAAGAAAATCTGCGATTTGGGCTACAGAGGTACTGGACGAGGACACAGATGCTGACTTGCAACAGTCTCGAAAGACTTCCCACTTCGACTGGTATACTCTAATGGTAGAAGCTCTCCTAGCTCTTGCAATCGCACTGGCTGCCTCCTTCGAAAAGCCTCTAGCTCTTGAGAGTCTTTCGATAGTCTGAAGGAAGTCAGACGAAGAGCGGGGAGGCTTTGATGGACATTCTTTACGTGGGGCTGACGTAACAGATCTACCGTTAGAGGAAGACTTCTTGGAAAGTCTACCAGCCATTGAAGTACCTCGGTGCACCACTCTCTTGCGGGCCAGAGGGTAGCAACCAACGTCAACCTTGTCCCTTCGTGAGAGGCGAATTTCTGCAGTATCTTGTTGACTATCTTAAATGGTGGGAATGCATATAAGTCCAGAAAAGACCAATCCAGTAGAAACGCGTCTATGTAGATTGCTCCTGTATCTAGGACTGGAGAGCAATAGATTGGTAACCTTTTGGTCAACGAGGAGGCAAAGAGGTCTATGGTGGGTTGACCCCAAGTAGCCCAAAGACTCTTGCCCACGTCATTGTGGAGGGTCCATTCCGTGGGTATCACCTGACCCCTCCGACTGAGACAGTCTGCCAAGACATTCAAGTCCCCCTGGATGAATCTCGTCAACAGGGAGATGCCTCGAATTCTTGACCATAAGAGAAGGTCCCTTGCGATCTCGAGCAGCGTGAAGGAGTGTGTGCCTCCTTGCTTGGAGATGTATGCCAAAGTTGTGGTGTTGTCTGAGTTGCCTCTACCACTAAGTTTCGAAGATGCCTTCTAATATCATCAAGGCCAAGTGGACTGCTAATAGCTCCTTGCCGTTGATGTGCATGCTCTTCTGACTTGAGGTCCACAGACCCGAGCATTCCCGACCGTCCAGGGTCGCACCCCAACCCAAATCCGACGCGTCTGAGGACAACACGTGGCTTGGGTTCTTGACTGCTAGGGATAGTCCCTCTCTCAGACTGATATTGCTGTCCCACCATTTCAGGCATGCCTTTACTGGTTCGGAGACTGGGAATGATACCGTCTCTAATGTCTTGTCCTAGTTCCAGTGAAAGGCTAGATGGAACCGGAGAGGCAGAAGGTGTAGTCTGCCTTGTGAGACAAACTGCTCCAGGGATGAGAGAGTCCTTACGAGACTGTTCCAACTCCTGACTGAATAAACGTTTCGTTTCAGCATTAGTTGGACTTCGAGCAGGGCTTGACTGCGAATCTCCATCCCCAAATATAGAATAATCTGGGATGGGATCAGTTGGGACTTTTAGGTTGACCAAAAGTCCCAACTCCCTGGCCAGACTCAACGTCCAATGTAGATCCTGCAGACAGTGAAGACTGGACGATGCTCTGAGAAGCCAGTCGTCCAAGTACAGGGAGGCTCGGATCCCCGATAGATGGAGGAATTTTGCCACATTCCTCATGAGCCTCGTAAACACGAGAGGCGCAGGACTGAGGCCAAAGCACAGGGCTCGAAACTGGTACCCCACATTCCTGTAAACAAACCTCAGAAACGGTTGGGAATCCGGGTGTATAGGAATGTGGAAGTATGCCTCCTGAAGGTCGAGAGAGACCATCCAGTCGCCTTCCATAAATGCTGTCAAGACAGCCTGGTAGACTTCATCGTGAAGTTTGTCTTGACAATGAACACATTGAGCGCACTTGCCTCTTACGTACTCCTGCAGTGAACATGGCTGCCAAATTATGGAGCCATCCCTGAGGGACTTGTTCCTGCAGAGAACGTGGCTGTCAGATCATTGGAGCCATCCCTGAAAGCCTTGTTTATGCATGACATAATTGTACAGCAAAACTTCAAAGACTCGAAAACAGCTGTGAAGTCGACCTGTAAAATCTTGGAGCGTCTCATGGCCAGGCGCCAGGGAGAGTCTATGAGGTTTGAGAAGTTTATCTGGGCAGAGGCAGGAACTCCCAAGCCGAGAACTTCTCCCGTGTCATATCAGACTCTCGCTCTATAAGCCAGTTTAAAAGAAGGGAAAGCAAAGGCTGTCTCCCCCAAACTCCTCCTGGTGATAAACCAGTCGCCTAGCAAACGTAAAGCTCTCTTAGAAGAGCGAGAGAGCACTAGCTTATAAAACAACGGCTTTGAAGTAGCTAGGCCTAGTGTAAGCTCTGACGTTTAGGCGAACGAGGAGCAGCAGTTACAAAAAGATCCGGACAAAGATCCTTAAAAATCAGCATGATTTATTTAAAGTCCATAGAGGGCTAAGCAGCTTTAGGCTCCTCTCCGTCTGACAGAGTCCTCAAGGGAATATCAGTAGGAGGGGCAACAGCAACTTCCTCATCTGAAGGAACCTTGTCCGATAATAGCTGAGTCTCAAGCAAGGGAGAGACCTACCGTGGTGGCAATGCTTTACAAGCAGAGTCCACACGCACTGGTGCATTAGTAGCGGACCAGGACGCAACGTCATGTAACTGCTTGACAGTCTGTGAACTGTCAACAACAACAGGTGCGTGAGACCAGGACGCAACGTCATGTAACTGCTTGACAGTCTGTGAACTGTCAACAACAACAGGTGCGTGAGGACGCACAGCGTCCACTTGAGACTGCTTTGACCGCCTAGACTGAGCAGTCAAAACAACTCTAGAATGCGGAGGTTGACGCTCAGCGTCAAAACAAGTCAACTCCGATTGTTAGCGAACGTCCTGAACGTCAACAGGAGCATCAGCAAGTGGCCTAACGTCCAAATGTGGCTGAAAATCCACACGAGACCGCATCGAGTGTGGTTCTAAACAACCTGACTGACGTGACTTGGCTACGCCAACGTCAACAGGACGCACAAAGGAACGTTAGGGTGGCTGAAAGCCAGGATCTCGATGAGATAAACGGCTAGGCTCAACGGACTTATCGGCAGAATAGTCTTCCATAAGGGAGGCAAGCTTATTCTGCATGTCTTGCCGTACAACCCATTTAGGATCAACGGGAATGGTTGCGGTAAGAGACGAGGGTAACGTCTGTGACCGCAAAACCTTGCCTACAAAAAGACTCTCGGAGTCTGTGTTACGCTTTTGTTAGGCGGCGAGCAGTCTTCCGATGACTGCATAGGGTCAGAGCTGTCCTAATGGTTAAAACCAGGACGCTGGACCTGTCCTGAAAGGACTGACTTTCGCTTAAAGGGCCTCGAAACCTTGTTCCACGGTTTCTTATGCGAAAAGCCTTCGGATGACGAGGAGAAAATCGTCTCTCTCGCCTTATGGTAGGGGTGATCTTGGTAAGATACACCCGATACCATAGAGGGAACGTCTGTTCGCTGAACAAGGCCTCTCGAACCCATAAGTCGTACGACATTACTTCTCCCCTGGGCTTGGGAGCTTGCAAGAGGTCCCGGACTAGGCGAACGACAGGCACGAACAGACGAACCCTCGGTCGCAACACTGATAACACTTTGCGCAATATCACTTTATCACTACGATTTTCTGTTTTGCACTTATTTCACTGAAATCAAATTTTTTAACAATTCACATTAGGTATGAATAAAACTGATTTCTACCTGAAGCACGCAATTCTACCCTCATCAAAAGGTTGTAATTGCGAAATCAGTCGTATAATGCAAGCACATTAATACCAGCAAAAACAGTAAACATATTTTAAGATAAAAAAATCAGTGGCTGGGGAAGAGACTAAACACTAGTTCATTCAAAACTACGTTTTCAATCTCTCACCGTACATTGCCTTGGGACGAGAATAAAAAACTAAAAACGTTTTATCCTTTCTCCCCGTACAGAGACTAGGGACGAGAGTAACTCGAGAACAACGTTACCCGCTTGGGACGAGATAAAGATCGGAACGTTTTCTCTCCTCTTACGTTTCGTCAAAAAAACAGGTTATTTGACCAAAGGAAAAATCTGAAAGGTTTATCAATTAAAAAGTTCCTTTAAAATAGCATTTAAAACATTTAAGCTTTGAAAGAAGAATGAACAAAACGTCAGAATCGATTTACTCTTTCTGCAAAGTGAAACCGTGATACTCTCTCTCTCTATCGTAACGATAGAGCGCTAACTGCGTAGCATAAATAAACTAAACGTTAGTTCATCTTTGAAACAGTACGAAGACTATTCAAAGAAAATCTTTCATAAAATATCTATTAAAAAATATTCATTTAATAAGTTTTAAATCATTATCTCTTTAAAAGCTATTTACGATTGAAAGGGCTCAACGTTGTTTAACTTCGGTTTCCAAGTTAGGACCGCCTACTCTCAGGAAAGGTCGCATATAAACAAATCATTAAAATTTATTTTGATGTTTATTATAAATGGAAAGCTAATCGAAGAGGCCTAATAAAGGCGGTTGAGATATAAAATATATAGAGGAAAATCTATAATTAATTTATAACGTGATAAGATAATTGCTAAAAGCCTAAACACACTTCCGTCTGAGGGAAGGGTCGGCCATTTAAAAATCAAGGAAAGTCCAAAAAACAATCCAAAGTCATCAAAAATTAAATCTATCCAAAAACGAGTTCAAGATTTAAGTTGAAGATAAAACACCTGTACTGCGAAAGCTCAAACCAAAATGAAGTACTTCACCAAATATGTTAAGAAAACTCCAGGTTCTACAGCGAGTATGAATACGTCTTGTCGTCAACGTCGACAGAGAAGAATTGAAGGTTTTGTTTACATACAAGAGTGGTATCTGGCCGACAGTTGGCGCTGGTGGGCACACCCGCAACCTTCATAGCGATCGCTCGCGAGTTTTTTGAGTGTGTTTTCTGTCGAGCCGCAGAGTTGCAGCTATTATATATTCACCGGCTAAGTTAAATATTTAAAAATCTGACTTACTAACAATAATGGGTTGACATGTTTAAATTGTCATCGACAAGAATGGCTGTCTTAAATTTGGACATAGCAATTGCAGCTTTAGATGCTTTAGCACCATCTTTATTTCCTTTTCAACCAACACATGTTGAAATCCAACATATTCAGAGATATGCCAAGTTCTTATACATGTAATGGAAAGCTTATTTTTTGTATATTAGAAGTCTTCAGATAACAGTTTTGAATGATTTTTCTTGCACTTCTAGCCACTGATGACTATGAACTTCTGAGTTGGCATTCTTCCAATAATTTTTCAAGCTGAATTTCTTGTCTTGAAGCAAATTTTACATGTGATGAAGATTGGAAACCATCAGTATAAAATGCTTATGATGAAATGCCTCCTGTTTTATTTTAATGTTGCTCATGATGTTTTGGGTATTTGTATAATTTTTTGGATAGCTAATAAAAGATTGTGCAGACCTAATTTATACATAACCCAGGAGAAAAGAGAAATTTTAGATGGATAAAAGGAAAATTAGTGTGAAATTTAGATCAGCCCTAAATGAATGGTGTTCAATTTTTGCTATTAATTTTGTTGTTTTTTGGGTTCAAGCCATGTCGTCCTGATGGAAGTTCCTTAAAGTAGCTTCCTAAGGGATATATGTACTACAGTGATATTCCCAGAGAATTTTACCTTTAGGTATCAAGAATTCTAACTCCTGGCGCGAATATCCTTAAATTTTCTCTCAAGGATATCGTATATCAGAGGACGTATTCTTAACACGCCACATAGCAATCTTCACCCCTAATAGTGTTTACGCTTCGAGGAGGTGTGGCAGAATAGAAAGGGAGCCCTATCAATGTTACCCCCGTTCTCGTACTACTATTGAGTATGACAACAGCGCCATTTCCACGATGGCGGACATTCCTTATTCTGTAACGATTTCGCTCGGTGGTATTCCCCGTGGATCTAACTTTTAGATCGTTTTACAGGATTATAATTATGCTTTCTCCATCTTCTTCCGCCTCTGGAAAGTTGAGTATCGGGTCTTTACTATGAGTATATTTTAGCTCCTGTTTCACAATGAAATTAGAGTAATTTATTGTGCCTAAGAGCTAGGTCTGTTACTGGAGGCGCCATGGGTGCCGTCGTTCGTTAGGCATGTGTTATTTAGTTAGCAGAACGGCTTCCAGTTTTAAATAGCTTTATTTAATTATTTCAATTATTTAGCTATTTAGGCAATTATACTCGTAAAGATTTTGATAATGTGGATAATTTTCCTTTTCCATGTCGATCGTATAGTAAGAGTTTCGGTGACTTAGGTAACCGAGATCTCGTCTAGCCTAGGTAACATTTCCCCGGTTACCCTCGTGTATTGTTTTTTCAATTCAAGTGGAGACTGATACCTCCTAGAATTATATGAAACATTACACGTCTCCATGGAGATTTAAGGGTAATCTCTTTTCCCTCTGAGTGTAGCTTCAGGCTACAAACCTAGTGTCCGTGCCATGAATTTTATTCAGACATGACTAGCCTAGGATTTTTCTGTCTCTTCCCTTAAACCGCTGGTTGTGGTATACCAGCAGGTTTTGGGATTTAGCCAGAATCTCAGAGTATTTAGTCTTATGTCGGCGACCTGTCGGCAGGGCGAATGGGTTCCACCATTATTCCCCTGCCGGCTAGGCTGCCGGGATTGGAGGCTAGCCCTCCCTAGCTGCACTTGAAGTTGTGGTAGGATACCATTTTCTCCTTGCGACTAGAAGACTAGTCCTGTGCCGCAGTCCCCTAGGCTGAAGTATGATATTCTTCTTTTGCCTAGGATGACGCGGCACTGGAACTCTGTTTTCTCCCTTGTTGAGAGGAGGCGGTAATGCCGCCATCCCCTTAACTGTATCGGCAATCTCTAGGGTGGAGAACTGAGACTCTCCTGTCACCTAGGATTCTGCCGATACTGAAACAGAGTTTCTTTTAAGAGGTGGTAAGACTGACAATTTTGCCAGTTCCTTTCACACGCTATACAGGACCCTGTTCCCTACCCCTCTGTCCACTTTTGATGGCCTAGCCATTGTCTTTCATTGGGCCGGCATCTAGCAACCTTACCATTGCCGGTAGGTTTCCGGAGCCGGCCAGACTCCCTCTCTAGCCATGATAACTGTCGGCAGCCATGTTGAATGTCAGTAACCATGGCTGGCGGCAGTGCACACTGCTGGCAGCCACTTCATCTGTCGGCGACTATGGTCTCTGCCGGTAGCTGATGACTGTCGGCAGCCAAGATGGCTGCCGGCAACTGGCGGCTTCCGGCAGCCATGATGGCTGTGAGTGGGAAGTCCCTCTCTGTCCCCAAGGTTCTTCAGTTCTCCCTTGGACTGCTATCCACAGGTTCTGTTGCTGGAATACCACCGGCCAGGCCGGCGCAGATAAGTGCTGACTTAGATGGCAGTACACCGACTGTACTGATACTGCCGGAGGCTAGCCTGCCAGCAGTGTATTGGCGGCACCTTGCCGGCAATAGTACTGTAGCTGGATGGAAGCCTGAATGGTACATTCTCCCCTTCCATTAGAACCTTCTTTCTGGAGAAAGGCAGTAAAATTAGACTTTTACATCCTTCATTACTGTATACATACACAGTAGCCTTTACTCCATGCTATCTCTCTCTCTAGCTAGCATACTAGATATGCTGGCAAGACCTAGCTATGCCGGCAACATGCCGGCTGAACTACAGTATATGTTATACAGGTAGCCAGTATACCTACAGTATAGAATATACTGCAGATAGAAAACTACTATATATTTTATACTAGTAGTTATTTCCAATATATCTTGGATATCCATACACAGGCATTTGCTGAACCCAATCCCATATTGAATGAATATAATTTCTTCAATATCCTGATTAGAAATCAGTATTCGGATTACCCTATAATATTAAATAGCTTCAAGGCAGGGGTGATACACTCCTAACCCTTAAAGGGTAGAGCCTTTATCCGTAAGTCTTCCTGATCAGGAAACTATAATTTAATATTGTAAGGAAGGCTACGGCAAATAGTCAGAGTGGGATACACAAATATATGTCTTTATTTTCTGAACTACAATACATGATTGTACAGTAGCCAGTAATTTGCAATATAGACTTACTGCAAATAGAAAACTACAGTACCATTATACAGTAGTAATTTCTAACATACCATGGGTACCCTTGAGCGAGCATTCTGCTGGTACCGCTCCTATATTGAAAGAATAATATTTCTTCAATATTCTGATTGAAAATCAGTCATCCTGACCCCACAGTACTAACAATATAAAGGGACAGTGAATTTGTACTTCTCTACCCCTAGGGGTAAGAGCCCTTCTACTCGGAGTTACTTGATAGAGGAATCTCCATATAGTTAATACCGAGGGGAGGTAACAGCATTTGCTCACGGGGGTACACATGTATGTATCTCCTACTATCCTTTTATAGCATACTATCCTAAGCTATTCTGTTATAGATGACCTTTGCATGTTGATTATCAGGGAGATAATCCTTTGTATACTCATTTGGTTTTCCTTTCTTTACAGGAGGAACACCTGATACCTTGTGCTGCAGTCTTCTGCAAGGCCAAGAGTAAGTATTTTTATGGTCATAATACTTGCAATATTATTTCCGGATCCCTATATTATTGGAACCCGCAGGTTTGCAATATATGTCGGACATTAATGTCTGAAGGTTTCGAGAATCTCAAGTCTACGGAGACTAGGGATACAGCTCAATACAAATTACGCAACTGGGTGAGAGGCTTCCAGAAAATCTCTACGGGACCTTTCCTACCTAATGATAGGATGCGTAAACTACTATTTCCGAAAGCAAGTAAAGAAATAGTAGTGCCTCAGGCACCAACTACATCCCCTGACGGCCAGATAACCTTTGGGAATGAGGGCAAGAAGTGCCCTAGGGTAGAAGAGGAAAATGTCGTGTCGGAATTTCCTCCGCCTATGCTGGCTCTAGCGCCATCGACGTCGACATCTTCGTCTTCTACCCCTCTATTAGATAGAATGGTACAATTATGTATCCAACTGAATAATCAAATAGAGAGCTTTCGTAAACAAAACGAAAAGCAGGAAGTAAAACGCAAGATAGAGCCTCGCAAAGCTTCTCTTGTCACTTCCCAAGGGTCACTCAAACGACCCATGGATCAAGACCTACCAACATGCTCCAAAACCAATCCCTGGAGGTTTGCGGAGCTGATGCCGATTTTTAATGGCAAACCCTACATCTCAGAGAAGATGGGTGCTGTTCCTTTGGACAAAATTCAATTTTGGCCAAGCTTTGATGCTTTCCCTAATTGTTTGGTTCGAGTGAGGTACGAACCAAAGTCAAGAAAAGGAACGGAATCAAAAGAGGTCATGATTCTCGACCATAATAAGGCACAGGCTATCCTCTCGGGTAGTCTGAAAAAGGCGGGTTATTCAGAGTCGAAGGTATTCTCACTGAATAACAGACACCCTTCCTTTCTTGCTCCTGCTTCATTCTCATTCCCCTTTGTGGGGAAGGCATTTACATCTGTTGCCAAAGCAGTGGAGGCGGGTATGCCATGTCCCACACTCGAGGAGTGCAAGCCTCTGTCACCAGCTTTCCCCAGCCAGGAAAAGGACTGGAAGGAAGTCCATTTAACCTTTTCAGTAGGAAAATTAGACACGGATGTCGCAAGTCGACAATTTAATGAATGTCTCCCTAAATTATCTGAGTTGCTCTTGTATAATGAACAAGAGACAAAGGGGAGACTTGCAGCCTCCCTTTCTCTACAAAACTACATAGAGTTGTGTTCAACCAACCAAAATACCCCAGACATTTATGAAGGCTAGAAGAGCATGTAGAGAGTTTGTGTTCGCTGCTGCAACAGTGAAACACGAAACAAGGAAGCTAATATCTTCCAACATCTGGGGTAAAGACCTCTTCCCACACGAGATAATTAGGAAAGTGATTAAGAACGCCACCATGGAGAACATAAGTCTTCTCCAAAAGTGGGGCATCCTTTTAAAGAGAAAATCTTCCATGGTTGTGGGTCCCCAACCTAAAAAGAAGACGGGAAATGCTGGAAATATCCGGGCTGCTCAACAACATCCCACTATTCCAGTGACCACGGTGCCACAGGCCGGTGGTCAAAAGTTTAAACCTACTGACTATTCGAAGCATGAAGACGCTTCTGCTAGGAGGAACGTTCCTTCAGGATCGTCGGACCTTCGATCCTTGGGTCCAAAGCCTATTCAAGATGGGACCTTGATGGGAAACAGAAATGTATCCACCATCATTTCCTTACCTTCTCCTACAATCCAAAACCCTCCTGGAGGAGTATACCTGAGAGCTCTAGAGCATACAGGTGGTAAGAAAACTATAGTCCATCGAGTTCCAGGGAAGGCTGTTGTGTGTTCACGAGAAGGACTCAAGAAATCTCCGAGTCATTTTGAACTTGTCGCCACTCAACAAGTTCATAGAAAACAGCAAGTTCAGAATGTTAATCCTTCCGAACACATGGAGCCTTGTTCCAAATAGGGGTGTTCGTAGTCTTGTCAGACCTGAAAGGTGTCCTGTGGCAACTTCCAGTCAACCACCCCCTTCCCTCCTATCTAGAATTCAAGTTACAGATAGTATCATTCATCCTAGGAAAGACACGAGTCGGACTGGACACAGTCCTAAATATCTTCATAGGATTGGCAGACTTAGTCATGTTAAAACCAAGCCTAGAAATGGTTCAGGCATCAATATACCTGGACGAGAGGCTGGGGTGGGCAGCACCCGAAGTGGCTGGTCAATGTGCATCCAAAGAAATGACCCGGTTCCCGGGACATCACGGATGCAAGATAAGCTTCTAGAAGTCTCGACTCTCTCTAGCTCAAGCGTTTCAATGGCTGGAAAACCATTGAAGCCCACAGTCACATCAACTCTCCTTTCCCTTGGGAATATAAAAGGAGGTGGTGAGGTCTGTCAAGAGACTCAGGTAATCAGTCAGATTTCCAAGACGCTAATAGGGAGAAGCGCTAAACTCTCCCCAGTTCGCAATAGTGACAGACCTAGTGCTAAGAGCATTGCGAAAAGATGCGTTAAGAGCCTAGAGAAAATACGCATCAAACGCTTGAAGAGATAAAAAAAGACCGATATTGGTCCCCCTTAATCGCTTCTCTAACAAAAATTAAAGCACGAAAGTCCCAAGACTGCTGGTCCTATCATGAGTGGGGAAGCTCCCTCCAAACAGATCAGACTTCTTACGACTGATCCGGGACACCGAAGCGATCATAAGACGTCACAATCGATAATGCTAAAGAACATCTCATACAGTCTAGGTGAAGTTAACCATCCCTTTCTTAAAGGGATGGCACCTGTCAGCAGTTCATATACAATTGATCCACAATGTGACAGTGGATGCTCTATTTCAATTCAAACCGATAGAGTCGGAATGGTCCATGGACGCAGACCTATTCCCTCCCAGATGGGAACAAGTCCCGGAACTGCAGATCGACCTTTTCATCACGAGCGTCTTCAAGAAACTACCTCGATATGTAGCCCCTATAAGAGGATCCTCTAGTGGGACTGATAGACGACATGTTTCTGGAATGAAAGGGATGGACTCAGGTATACCTGTTCATCCCATCCTATCACTTGCTGAAGGTCCTCAAAAGGCTCAGATACTTCTAAGGGGGAGTAGCTCTTTTGGTTCCCAGATAGCCCAAGAGCAATCTGTCCTCCCTATTGAAGAAACTGAAGATGAGGCTGGTCCTAGTTCTGATCCTAGGTATATTTCAGAAGGTTCAGAAATTAACTGCCCTCGTTTTATCACAGACAACCCAAACCCTTCATTTCATGATTTTCTTACCCTAGCAGTTAGAAAAAGATTTGGGATCTCAGACAGCAATATAGAATTCTTAGAAGAATACAAGGCTAAGTCAACTAGAAGACAATATGAGTCTTCCTGGAAAAAGTGGGTTGCGTTTGTGAAAGCAAAAGGACCGAAAGAAATTTCAATGAACTTCTGTCTGTCCTTCTTTGTCCACCTTCATAATCAAGGCCTGGCGGCCAATACGATAAATACGTGCAAGTCAGCCTTGACTAGACCTCTTCTATATGCCTTTCAAGTAGATCTGGCGAATGAAATCTTTAATAAGATTCCGAAGGCATGTGCAAGGCTTAGGCCCGCAGTACCACCAAAGCCCCTCTCTTGGTCTTTGGACAAGGTCCTACATTATGCCTCATCTGTGAACAATGAAGATTGTTCTCTTAAGGATCTAACCCAAAAGGTTATTTTTCTATTCGCTATAGCCTCTGGGGCTAGAGTTAGTGAAATAGTGGCCCTATCCAGAGATGAGGGCCACATTCAGTTCACAGAAGTGAGAGAACTGAATCTCTTTCCTGATCCATCCTTTCTCGCTAAAAACGAGCTACCCACTAAGATATGGGATCCCTGGAGAATCTGCCCTCTGAAGGAAGATGTCTCTCTATGTCCTGTAGAGTGTCTAAAGGTCTATCTTCGTAGAACTTCAGACTTCAGGGGAGGACAGCTCTTTAAAGGAGAAACTTCTGGATCAAATTTATCCCTGAAACAACTAAGAGCGAAGCTCACCTACTTCATTCATAGAGCGAATCCTGACAGTACTCCCGCAGGTCATGATCCGAGAAAGATTGCTTCATCACTGAACTTCTTTCAGTATATGGACTTTGAGCGTCTTCGTTCATACACTGGATGGAAATCATCCAGTGTGTTTTACAAACACTATGCAAAACAGGTGCATGAACTGAAACACTATGTAGTGGCGGCAGGTAGCGTATTAAAACCTGCCCCCTAATTACTGTTGTAAACAGTCAATGGTTTGGGACTTCAAATGTCCTCGCACATATACTGGGTGAGAATCATCGAGAGTGTTCTCAAACACTATGCTAAGCAAGTCCATGATCTGAAGCTGTATGTGGTGACGTCGGGTAGAGTATTTAACCTGCCGTCTAACTCTACGATGAACAGCTAATTGACTGGGACTGTCAATTAAAGGGAGAATGGGTCATCCCTCTTAGGGTGTGACCTTATTTGATTAAGTGTTACCATGGTGACACTAGCTCTGTTCAAAATCCCAGGTGTGGAATTATACAGATAGCACTAGTGCCGGTGTATGTAGTACACAGTGCAGATAGAAGTAACCAGTACAGGAATTATAAAGAGAAATTGTTTTATAAATTTTCTTCAATCTCAGAGTGGCACTCATCTTTTCTTTCCTTTCAGGAAAGAAATATAGTCTCTGTACTCATTACAGTTATAATCCCATTGTCATACTACATTCGTTTTACTAGCCATCTCTTTTAGTCATTTATTAGGAATAAATGTCTATTAGAATGTAGTGCGTCCGCATTCGCCCGACAATTCCATATATAAATGCCAGAGTTCTTTAACTTACCAAAGTAAGTATTCCTCATATAATTGTATGCTCACAAATAATAGATATAAGAGACACTGATATTGATTCAGCAATATATACAACAATGAGACTGTTCGTATATTCAGTGTATACTTATGTTTGTTCATACAATATATGTTAACCTTGAGACCCCTTTTCTACTGTCTAGAATGACTCTTCCTTGTAGGAGGCAGGAAGCACTAACATTGTTTATGATTAGTGATGATGACGGATAACGGTGACGTCACTTGTCACAATTGGTCCCCATGACCATAGAAAATGTTGTTCCGAGGTTAAGGCACTGATGAAAATCCACAGATACACTAATGCTCTGGTATGCTTCCATCAGGACGACATGACTTGAGCCCAAAAAACGGATTTTGAGCGAAGCGAAAAATCTATTTTTGGGTGAGATGGCCATGTTGTCCTGATGGACCCACCCATCTCTTCTAAAAAAGAAAAGATCTTCACAGTATCCCTCCCATTGTACTGTATCTGTAGCACCATGCTCAATGCTACAAGGAATGTCCGCCATCGTGGAAATGGGGCAGTTGTCATACTCAATAGTAGTACGAGAACGGGGGTAACCTTGATACGGCTCCCCTTCTATTCTGCCACACCTCCTCGAAGCGTAAACGCTATTAGGGGTGCAGATTGCTATGTGGCGTGTCAAGAATACGTCCTCTGATATTATACGATATCCTTGAGAGAAAATTTAAGGATATTCGCACCAGGAGTTAGAATTCTGGATACCTAAAGGTAAAATTCTCTGGGAATATCACTGTAGTACATATATCCCTTAGGAAGCTACCTTAAGGAACTTCCATCAGGACGACATGGCCAACTCACTCAAAAATAGATCTGTTTTGTTGTTTATTCGAAAGCTCTCTAACTTCATTGTAGTTTGTAAAATCTATATAACATAGAAAAAGGAGAGATGTTTTGGTTATTTAGGGAACAACTGGTTATTCCAATGCAGATTCTGTGAGCAAAATTGCTAATGGGATCAAATCTTTAAATATAGACTAATGCTAAGCCATATATTTGGCTTTTCAAGTCTAAAAAAATAGAAGTTGGTTCTTACAGTAACAACAGGATTATCTGTCAGCTCCTCGCGTTGGATCTGGATTTATGAATTTAGATTGGATATAGCCCAGTGTTGGGGCTTGTGAGGCCATTCAGCACACAAGTGCAACTTAGGAAAATCCAGCAGTCACATTATGAAGTAAAACTTAAAAGTTAACAGAAAGGAAGCAGGAATGGAGGTAAAGAAGGATATAATGCAAGCGCAGCAAGAGACCAAAGAAACATTGCAGAGATTCTAAAATAATATCTACACATCACATAAAGTGCACTGACAGCCCCACATGTAGTATGTGATAGCTTACATACTTTGTTGAAACCATTTATGCTTTTTAGTTATACACGGATGGCAATAATGAATTGCTTGCTCATCATGTACAGTACATGCACCCTTCTATAAGGCAAAAGCTTATGATTTAACTACCAACCCTATATACTTAAATGTCCTCAAGGAACAAGTAGAATTAAAAACAATTGCACATAATTATCAGATTGAGAGGCAAGGTCATACCTAGGGCAAAGAGTCAAGCACAATGAATAAATATTCCAACAAACCAGACTTCAATCAAGATCCACAAACACTAGTACAAAGAAAATCCCATCTAACATACTTGAGAAGAACCTGCGTAATACTAATACAGTCATTGCGCCTTACCAGACTAATAACCTGTCTAGAACTATTATATGGAACCACTTAAACACACTATATAACATAAGTTCTCAAATGGACTCACTGAATTATATCACCTTTCTTAATTCCAATACTGCAATATATTGCAAAATATACCACTATGCTTACTTGTCAAGAATATTTCATTTTCACTAATCATGAAGTTATTTTAAAATTTTTATAACCATAAATTTTAACCACTTTCCAGACCAAAGATAATTTAAATCAATCTATAAATCTATGACTGAAAATTTAGAATTTTGTCCATTAACCCAAGAACTTGTATAAATAAATATATACCTGGCTAAAAGAGCAAGATTACACAAGAGGCTCTAAGTTCCAAGTTTACAAAAGAGTGAAATGGCAAACCAAGTTGTTAAAAGCAAAATATTATAACTACTGTATCAGTATTTGTGAAGTATAAGGGTCTACTTTAATTTAATTTATGAATTTTTTTTAAACATTTTGAAACAGAAGTCTGATGGACTTATATTATCTAAGATAAAGAAACATAAAAAAGTAAGAAATTTTCAATCTACGTAAAACAAATAAACAAACATAACTGAAAGTCTGCCTTTAAGAAATAAATTCACTGATGAATTAACCAAATAATACTGAATATACAGTATTTATAGAGCCTCTATGATATAATTTTATACATAAGTTTTCATAATTAAAGCATCACTCCTCAACTCCAAATCCAAGCTCAAAAAAACTGAGCCTCAGATTGCCTGATTAACTCTTCGTGTAGAATCAATATTTTTCTTGCATATGATAGTCATTTGAGTGCAACTTCATCTTAATCAAGGGATTAAAATCATTCCGTTCAAGCAGCCAAGTCTAATCTGAAATTAAATCAATGAGTTACTCATACAGTACAATAATTAAGAGTTATGTGTATTAATTAATTAGGATAAAAGCCAAAATACTCAAGAAATTCTGAATCCTTTTTCCAGAAAGTAAAAGGTCATGTCCAGTATTGGAAACTACATCTTTCACATTCACAATCACTTTGTTTTCTTAGTTTAGCCATTTCGTGATTTACAATAAGGTTATACCTTTCACTTCTTAAATTGGAAAAGGTTCATTTATGAATATTAATTAGCAAACGAAATTAATTTGGTTACATATCCAATACAGTATTAACATTAAAGATATCTTCCTGGCTAATTTGCGTTTATAATTTTGTATGAATACAGTGAACCCTCGCTACTTCGCGGTTCGATCATCGCGGATTCACCACTTCGCGGATTTTTTCATAACGCATGTATGTACATATATCGTGGATTTTCGGAAATTTCGAAAATACCGCGATGTGACCGATGGTGCGAGATAGAAGAAAGTAAGGAAAATTGAATCATGATTGATTTTCAATATAAATGAAACTTTGAGGAGCAATAAAGATATCATTTTTTAGAGAGATAGAGAGAGGTAAGGAATGGGAGGTAGTGAAAAGTACCCCAGAGAGAGAGAGAGAGAGAGAGAGAGAGAGAGAGAGAGAGAGAGAGAGAGAGAGAGAGAGAGAGAGAGAGTGTGTGTGTGTGTGTGTGTGTTGTTTTAATTGTAATAAACAAAACAATTTTTATAGGTTATAACACATTGGTGCTTATGTAATATCAACTGTATACTGTAGACGGTTTGAATAAGTTAAGAAATGAGCGGCAGCTAGACGTCAGCTGATCTAATCACAGCCAAAAGTAAAACAAAAAGAAGTCAACAATACTCGATTTTTAAAACACACCCGAAATTTAAAAACAAAAGTAGGCTACATGCTTTCTTAATGTGCAATTAACTATTTAAAGAGTAGCAATTTTCTAGAATAAAATGATGTTTCCCAAAAAATAGTGGTTTGCTGATGAAATCGGATGCCGTATTTTTAGCAACGATTGAAATGGATGTAAACTCGCCATAATTTTTTAATTTCATATTTAATTGACACTAAGAAAACTAATTTTAGTTTCTTCATCTATATGGAAGTATTGTATAACACGGAGAGAGAGAGAGAGAGAGAGAGAGAGAGAGAGAGAGAGAGAGAGAGAGAGAGAGAGAGAGAGAGAGAGAGAGAGAGAGAGAGAGAGAATGAATCAGCTGTTGTAATTGAATGGCGTGTTTTTGTTTCGTGAGAATTTCATTGCCACGACTAGGCCTATAACAACAACATATCTACTGAACTTTACAGTATTATACAGACTACTGTAATATGATAAAGTAAAATATTTGTAATAACCTATTTTATATGAAATGGGGCAATTTTTTTTTAATTTAAATTTACGTACATAAAACAACTCTCTCTCTCTCTCTCTCTCTCTCTCTCTCTCTCTCTCTCTCTCCTCTCTCTCTCTCTCTCTCTCGTAAATTGTTTTCCTGTTTTGCTACGTATGTATGACTTCATATAGATACGGTAAATAATATTTGTAATAACATATTTTCTAAAAGCTTTTACTGTAACATCATTATTTATCACTTTCATCATGCGCGTTAAATGCCTTCGTTTGTTTACTGAGCGTACTTTATTACGCCGTCGTTTCAGGCGGCGTCATAAAGAAAAACATTTCATTTGGAAGTCCTAAGAAAAATTAAGTAAAACATTGGTAATAACAAAATCAACATACTGTACTGAATAATCAATATAATCGATGCAAAAAATAACCTATACACAGATGTGTAAATACGTTTGTTTCTTCATTATGATCAGAGATAAACGTAAACAAAACATTGGTTGCCATTTTTTATTGTGCTTTTTGGCGTGTTTAGGAAGCGCATGATATAAAATCGCCTTTAATATTTGTGCCTGTTTTAGTTTAGGGGACTTTAGTACATGCATTAAGTGTTCTGTACATTAAAGGGTAGTTTGTTAACAGTACTACGTACAAGAGAAGGTTTAAAAGTCTGAATATACATGTTAAGTAAATAGGTAAATATGGTGTCACTACTTCGCGGATTTTCACCTATCGCGGCCGGGTCTGGAACCTATCTACCGCGATAAACGAGGGTTCACTGTAATACAATCAAAAGATCAAACATATACCCTAGTTGGTTTGAATAGAAGTAAACTGATTGTCGAAAGGCAAGTTTGCCCTCCTAAATGGCCGAGTAAATCAGGTGAACAATACATCATAAGAAGAACTGGGCCAGGAGCTTAGATAGTAAAATATTTGGTAAAATCATTAGTTTTTGCTCAACTTTAAGCAAGACCTTTGAGAAAAGGGCAGGCCAACTAGAAAGAGTTTAATAACAGTAAAGTTCTGATTCGGGGAAGTGAAGTTGCACTACTTACAAAGATACTGAAGGATGATAGATTAAAGATTTGCAAAAATAAGAATGTGAGGACAGATTCTGAGATGGATACTGAGGTGATTAGACAACAGTTGACTGATTAGGGTTAGGTGAGGCTATCTTGGGTAAATCAACTAGAAGGAAACTTCCAAATTAGGCGACATGTTGGTGGAAGGAAGGGTGTAAGAGCTGGTAAAGGAAAATCAAAAGGTAGATATATCAAGAAAGGTTAAGAATGAAGAAGTTGAGCAGCGTGCAAAGCCAACAATGACTAAACTGGGCATGAAACATATCCCAGGATAGGTTGAGGATAACTACTATATTATATTAACAAAGTAAGCACAACGTATATATAGAAAGTAATTGACAAAGAGACCACTGGCTGAGACACTGGAATTTCTTTAAGAAACATCAGAAGCAAAAATATTAAATACCAAAGCACTGAAACAAAGAAATCTAAGATTTAAGAATGATGAATATATGAGCAGAGTGTTTTCAGCTTGTTAAAGAGGTAGTGTTAATGGCTATATAGATAGAAATAAAAACGATAAGAGGATGCTAAAAAAATACTTTAGGCCTTCAGTGTCCAGAATGAGGTGCACTGAAGGATCACTAGTCACAAATACTGATCTCACATAAAAACAGGAAAAGATGTATAGTTAAAGAAAGAGGACTAAAACTAATACATTGGTAGTATACTTTATAGTAAATAATAGTACCCCTATACTGTATGCAAATTTGGCTTGAATAAATTTTTCATTGTGTTTCAAGTTCCTTACTCCAATTTTGCATACTCAAAAACCAGATATACTATTCAAACATTAGCTTCCGGGTTTCACCCTTTAACAAGAGCCTCACGATATAATTTTGATAAAAATATCATCTATTTGAATTGATAACCAACTTGAAATTTTAATTAACAAGCCTATAAATGGAAATAATATAACTTCTTCAAATACTAATAAAATTATCATTTCAAACAGTTATACTGTATACCTTGTATAAATAAGCATTTCCATAATCAAAAGTGACATTTAATGAGAAGTTCTAAGGCCCAAAGATTATAAAGCACTTTTATTATCCTTGTTTTAAAATTTAATACTACAATTTTTTTAAGTGATTTGTATTTTTCCTATTTATATATACCTGAGCCTTTTAATAGGAGTACAGTAGACCCCCGGCATATGGCGTCCCCAGCTTACATTTTTTCACATTACGGTGTGGAATACGATTTTTTTTCGTCCCCTCATTACGACATTTTCCCCACCTTACGGCATCGAATTCCGAAACTCAAATTTGGCAGTCCGTCACTAAGAAGCTGGTCTGCTATTGGTCGGCGTCACGGCGTCACTAAGATGCCGTTACGCTATTGGCCGAAAATCCTCCCACAATGCTTGAGAGAGATGCTGCCTCTCTCTCTCTTTGTCATACGCGCGCTCAGTTCAGAATCTCGTGTGCGTTTCGTAAAGACTTGATCTCGTGTGCGTTTCGTAAAGACTTGATCTCGTGTGAGTGCTTGCGATATTGTTATTTTTTGTGCATTTTGGTGCTTAATTATAACTTTAATTCGTTAGCCATGGGTCCCAAGATTGCTAGTGATGTTAAAGGCAGAAGTAAGAAGATGATAACTATGGAAACGAAGCTGGAGATCATAAAGAAATATGAAGAAGGCATGCGCATTGTTACCCTCGCTAATACGTAAGGCCGTAACCAATCTACAATTGGTACAATTATTAAGAATAAGGAAGCCATTAAAGCAAGTAAGTCTTCTAAAGGCATGACTGTCCTTGCCAGTGGAAGGACCTCAATCAACGATGAGATGGAGAGACTCCTTCTGTGGATTAAAGAGAAGGAAATCGCTGGTGATACACTCACGCAATCGGTAATTTTGCACAAGGCGAGTGCCATCTTTGCCGATCTCGTGGAAGCCCAGAGAGACGGCGGAGGCGAAGGAACGTTGCAGCAAGCCCCCCTAGAGTTTAAGGCTTCTCATGGGTGGTTTGATCGGTTTAGGAAGAGGACTGGTATTCACTCAGTCGTCAGGCATGGAGAGGCAGCCAGTTCTGACAAGAAAGCAGCAGAAGAATTCCTCAAGAAGTTTGAGAACGTAATTTCCAGAGAAGGCTACATTCCTCAGCAAGTTTTTAACTGCGATGAAACTGGCCTTTTCTGGAAGAAAATGCCCCGCCGTACATATATCACAGCTGAAGAAAGGAAACTTCCAGGCCATAAACCAATGAAGGACAGACTAACGCTCGCATTTTGTGCAAATGCCAGTGGGGACTTAAAAATTAAGCCCCTACTGGTATACCACTCAGAAAATCCTCGTGCCTTCAAGGAACAAAATATCACGAAGGAGAGGCTCTCGGTATTTTGGAAGTCTAATGCTAAGGCCTGGGTCACGAGGACCATATTTATTGAGTGGATAAACGTCTGCTTCCGTCCTGCTGTCAAGAACTATTTAGAAGAGAACGATCTTCCTCTGAAATGTCTCCTGGTGCTGGACAATGCCCCTGCTCACCCTCCTGGCCTCGAGGACATCATTCATCCTGACTTCTCCTTCATTAAGGTTCTCTATCTGCCACCAAACACCACCCCTCTCCTCCAGCCTATGGACCAGCAAGTGATTGCCAACTTCAAGAAGCTTTACACGAAGCATCTGTTCAGAAGATGCTTCGAAGTGACTGAAAGCACTAAACTCACCCTCCGTGAATTTTGGAGGGGCATTTTGACATCGTTCAATGCCTGAAGATGATCGACACAGCTTGGAATGAGGTTTCACGGCTCACCTTGAACTCCTCATGGAAGAAACTGTGGCCAGCTGTTGTAGCAGAACGAGACTTTGAAGGTTTGGATCCCTCAACCGAAGACGAGGCCGTTGATGATCCTGCCCCTGAGGGTGATGTTGAGGAAATAATTTCAATCGGGAGGTCCATGGGGCTTGTTGTCGATGAGGCTGACATCCATAACCTTAACGAGGAGCACAGGGAGGAGCTTACGACTGAAGACTAAAAGGAGTTAGAGGCAATGCAGTTGACGATCATTCAAGAAGAGCACAGCTCTAGTGGAGGCGACGACGACGGGGGGGGCACTGAAGAAACGACATCGTCAGAAATATGGGAAGCTATCGGTTGGTATTAAAACCTTACGAGTTTCATTGAAAAGAAACACCCAGAAAAACTTCACACAAGTCGTCTTATGCAGTGTGTTAATGATAAGTGTATGAGTCATTTTAGGAATATGTTGAGGAATCGTCAGAATCAGGCTTCTTTGGACAGATATTTCTCCAAAAGAGAAATGTCAGAAAGCAGAGACGATAATAGTGATTCTATCAAAAAAGCTAAAAAAGAGTAATTTTTTAAGTTCTAAAAAAAAAAAATAAAGAAAAATTTCAAAAGACAAAAATAATAAAAAAAAGCATTTTTAATTTTAAGTGCTTATTAGTAAGAATAAATCTATTATTAAGTGTACATAACATAATTAGCATTGATACGTTTTTATATCTACCGTCTACTCCCCCTCTGCCTCAACCCACTACCAGCTCAAGTCACGTCACTCCAAAGGTAAATAAGATTTAATTTTTCCTTTAAAGTACTGTACAGTATATAATTTACAGTACAGTACAGTACTGTACATGTATATTATATATAAGTATACTGTAGTACAGTGCTTACTATACTACTGTATTTTATTTTGTTACATTCTAATTTTCAATGTTTTTACCAAGGGTTTTTCACGCATTAACTATTCTATTGCCCACCATACGACATTTTCATCATACGATACCAACTCCGGAACGGATTAATGTCGTATGGCGGGGGCCTACTGTATGACTTTAGCAAAGCTGGAATGACCGTTTAAACTTTTATCGAGGTACACACATTTGCCTTGAGCAATCTTCCATTCGACCTTCAACATAGGACATGCAGGTTGGTTGAGGCAGCCAGTGTAACTTAAAGGGCTCGGGTTTTTATAGTTAGGAGAAACACAAATTACTTTAAAAAACTTTATTTGATCCTATGTGAATAATATCATCATCTTTCAATTAGAGTATCATCCTTATGAGGGAGGAAGTCCTTAAGACCAAACTGTCTGGTTACTAACCTAGAAAATGCCAATGCACTTCAGTCCTGAGGAGGAATGAAAGTGATGACTTCTGTTAACCTCCCAACTATCTGAGCTTGAAAATTCAGCAGGTTTTAGGCTAGGTTCCTACCAGGAGACTGACAGGTGGTTGCAAAAGAACCTTGATCCAAAAGGACACGCAGTCTGAATGTATGATCCTCTTAAGAAATGGGTTAGCATACATTACTTCCATCTTCCCACTCATCTGAGAAAATGAGGTAGATACTTTTGATACAAACTCTGTCTGTAACTACTTAACTGCTTCTAGCATCTGGTACAGCATAAAGCAGAATGAGTGCTGCATCCCAAGGAGAGGAAGAGAAGAGGAGAAAGGCCAGAAGATATTTTACCTCTCCTTCTAGGGTTATATTGTAACTGCTATTTTGATCAAGATGAGGGAGTTAGGCTTGCAATGCACCTTGTTGAGTGGCTACTGTAGGACCAAGGGTAAGGTTATCCCGGAATTTGTGGGTAAACTCCAATAGGTAGTGGGCAGTGAAGGTGGTTTGTCATAACAGACTTCTGGATTAGTAGACAGTACAACACTGGATCCTTCTCTCTTTTTACAGCTCATTTCCACTTTGCCTACACACACACCGAATAGTGTGGACTGTTCTTTACATACTGTATTCTCCTCTGTCCTCATACATCTGACAACGCTGAGGTTACCAAACAATTCTTCTTTGCTCAAGAGGTTAACTTCTGTACTGTAATTGTTCAATGGCTACTTCCCTCTTGGTAAGGGTAGAAGAAACTCTTTAGCTGTGGTAAGCAAGTCTTCTAGGAGAAGGACACTCTAAAATCAAACCACTGTTCTCCATGGTTTTCCACTGTGGATGACGGGCTCGTAGACAACTGATTGCATGGATGATTAAGTTTGCGAAGCTTATACACATGGGGACCTTGTGCCATGTAGCACATATGAGTGGACTCCTAGTGTGTGGAGCGCATACTGTCCTCATGAAGAACTCGTTGCTCAGGAACAATCTGAAGACTTTCCTTCACATCTGACAGTTATCTCCAAAGCAGCCGTCATTTTCTGGAGGCAGATGATACAGGAGCCTACAAAACAAACCCCATTCATACTTCATTACTCTCTTCCCAAAGAAGATTGTCCTGGAAGGGAGAAAAGAAGGCAGCACCATTCATCCTGATAGGAAGTGTGAGAGTTCAGTTTTGTTCAAGAGATGAGTGCACAGCGTCTCCAGCAGAGAAGGAAATGATAGGAATCACAAGTACGCAGCTATGTTTCATGGACGATGTCTTCATGTCATTCTCCCATAAGCTGCAGCGAAGACACAAATGAAGATGAGAAGGGAGAACTTGAAGTTCGTCTCCTTGGGTAGTCATACAGGCCAATAATGACAATCTGATGGGGAAAGAATTACAACAGCACAACCAGGAGATGCATCCTTAGTGCCTTTCTGGGGTTGGAAAGACAATGAAGCGGCACTATTCCCATCATACTTGGGCAGCAGCTGACAATTTCCCTGACGGAGCCTTAGGAAAGCCTATGAAAAACCAATGACCTAGTTCACGTTGCCATCATTGTTGTAAGGCCAAACACACAATGGGTAGGGCAACAACAAACATACTGCTGGGCAGGATAAAGTATAGTGGATCCTAACAGGAAACAGAAAATTGTTTCACAATTACAATTATCAGGAAACACTGCCTAACTTTGACTACTTTCATTAATATCCCTCAAATGTGACTGTCTGCCAGAACATTTATTCAATGTTCTGTATAAAGAAAAAGCAAAAGACTAAATAGCCAGAAGAGGACACCGAGAAGTACTATGTCACTATTAGTGTTTCTCCACCTGTGGGACGAGTGCACGATAGGCAACTATATTTAACTACGGTACTGTAAGTTTAAAAGGTCCTTCCAGCTTAGGTCATACTCCTATTAAAGGATGGTTATTTGTATTCATGGAGAAACAAATAATTTTTCTTATTTCTATTATCGCAGAAATGTGAAAATTCTTGGAATCACAAAGCTTTAAGTAAATTCAAGATCTGAATTTTTATATTAAAGCATTCGATGAAAAAATGACAAATTCGTAGATAATTTGTATTTTTCCTAACCTTAGCTATTTAATAGGGGTTATTACTTTCGGCGTAGCTGAAATGATGAGCCATTAGAATTTTAACGACGGTTTACTACCCCACCGGTAGTTAGCGGGGGTTAAGGAGGGTAGCTTGCTACACCCCCCCTCACACACACCTGTGCTTGAGCTCACTTTGCTTGGAGGTGGGACTTCACGAGGGATAGGGCTGGCGGGCAAGTTTGATTAAATAGCTAAGGTTTGTATAGTTAGGAAAAATAAAAATTATCTACAAATTTGTCATTTGTTCCGTAACTGACATACAAACCACGCTATTTAATAGGGGTGACTCACCCATTAGGAAGGGTGGAAAGTCCCGGCCAGTACTGGCTTTTGGCTTTGCCCGGGGACTCATTATTTGAGTGTGTCAGCACTCAACAATAAGGAGTCCCAGCACCTCACTAGAACCTTGCTACGCAAGGACTGCGGCCTACGTAAGCTGTGTATGAAGGTATAAAGTGTGACTCGTCCTAGGAAGTTGACCTGTAGTCCTTTTGATGGTAACTTTAAACTAGGACTCTCCCAATACTACCTCGTCAGGGTATGGGGACGTGACAGTATTAGCTTAATACTGTACTAGGAACACAAGGAAACATGGTTTACCTGCAGTGGTTTGAGGTCAGCTGTGCAGAGAACCCAGGATGCTGCTCTCCCCAAGAGAGGGTAAGATGAAGAAAAGAATAAGGGCCAGACAAACCTTTACATTCATGCAGACTAAAACCGGGTAACAATGCCTTCAACCTTCTGCTACTTTTCCACTAAGGAGCCTGAGGTTTTAAACCAGCTGTTCTGCAGCCACCACAGGGACGATAGAAAATGTATCGAGCCTCCTGTGGGTCACCTCTTGCAGGTAGTGGGCTGTGAAGGTCGTCTGACGCTTCCACATCCCAGCTTGAAGAACCTGCGTCACTGAGAAATTTTTCTTGAAGGCCAGGGACGTAGCTACGCCCCTGACATCATGTGCTCTAGGGTGACGTGACGGAGGAGGGTCTGGGTTCAGGGACACATGAATCACCCTACGAATCCATGCCGAGATGGTGTTCTTGGTGACCCTCCTCTTAGTCCTACCAGTGCTCACAAACAATGCCTGCACCTGGGGACGGACTGCAGCCGTTCTTTTGAGATATAGCCTCAGACTCCTTACTGGGCACAGTAGGAGATGGTCTGGGTCATCTGTTACAGAACGAAGACTCAAAATCTGGAAGTAGTCGAACCGAGGGTCCGGAACCCCCGGATTCTGAGTCTTACCAATAAACTCAGGGACAAATTTGAACGTTACCTACCCCCATCCCCTTGAATGGGCCATGTCATATGAGAGACCATGAAGTTCACTGACCCGCTTGGCCGAGGCCAAAGCTAGTAGGAACACCATCTTCCAAGTTAGGTAGCGATCTGAAGCCTGGCGTAATGGTTCATAGGGAGGTCTCTTCAGAGACCTGAGAACTCGAACCACGTCCCATGGAGGAGGTCTCACTTCCGACTGAGGGCAGGTAAGTTCATAAATTCGTATGAGTAGGGAAAGTTCCAGCGAGGAAGAAATGTCCATTCCTTTGAGCCTGAAGGCTAGACTTAAGGCTGAGCAATAGCCTTTCACCGCCGAGACTGAAAGGCACATTTCTTCCCGCAAATACAGGAGGAGCTCCGCTATTGCTGGAATAGTCGCATCGAGTGGAGAGATACCCCTTCCACGACACCAACCACAGAAGACTTTCCACTTTGCCTGGTAGACAGATGCGGATGACTTTCGCAGATGTCCAGACATCCTAATCGCAACTTGCTGCGAAAATCCTCTTTCAGCGAGGATATGCTGGATAGTCTCCAGGCGTGAAGTCGTAGCAAAGCTACGGCTTTGTGGAAGATGTTGGCATGTGGTTGTCTGAGTAGCGGGTGTCGCGGAGGGAGTTCTCTCGGAAGTTCCGTTAGGAGTTGCAGAAGGTCCAGAAACCATTCCGCGTGATGCCATAGTGGAGCTATGAGGGTCATTGAAAGACTGACCGATATTCTGGTCTTGTTGAGCACCCCCCTCATCAGACAGAACGGGGGAAAGGCATACACGTCGATGTTGTCCCACCGTTGTTGAAAGGCATCTTGCCAGAGTGCCTTGGGATCCGGGACTGGGGAGCAGTACAGCGAAAGATTGAAGTTCAACGCTGTCGCGAACAGATCCACAGTAGGGGAACCCCACAAAGTTAGGACTTTGTTGGCTACTAGATGATCCAAAGACCACTCGGTACTCACTATCTGAGACGCTCTGCTCAGATTGTCGGCGAGCACATTCCTCTTGCCTGGAATGAAACGTGCCGATAGTGGAATCGAGTGGACTTCGGTCCATCTCAGTATCTCTACTGTGAGATGGGATAGCTGCTTCGAAAAGGTACCTCCTTGCTTGTTGATGTAAGCCACTACTGTGGTGTTGTCGCTCATCACCACCACAGAGTGACCCGCCAGGTATTGTTAGAACTGTTGAAGGGCTAGGAAGGCGGCCTTCCTCTCTAGAAGATTTATACGGAGGCACTTTTCTGATTCTGACCACAGGCTTGAGGTCCTGTGAAGCAGAACGTGGGTCCCCCACCCTTTCTTTGAGGCGTCCGAAAACAGCATCAAATCCGGGGGGAGGACGAGAAGATCCACTCCTCTTCGTAGGTTCTCGTCTGTCACCCACCACTGGAGATCCGTCCATTCCGCAAGTCCCATAGGGATCATGATGTCCGGGGAATCGTAACCTTGATTCCACCGGGACTTGAGTCGCCACTGGAGGGATCTCATACTGAGGCGACCATTTGGAACTAGACGAGCCAAAGATGAGAGGTGACCGAGGAGACGTAACCATGATTGGGCTGGAAGTTCTTCTCGTCTGATGAAAGGGCTTGCGACCCTCCTCAGCCTTGCTATCCTGTCGTCTGATGGGAAGGCTTTGTGGAGATTGGTGTCTATGATCATGCCTAGGTATACCAGTCTTTGAGTGGGAAGCAGAGAGGACTTCTCGAGATTTACCATGATCCTCAGATCCTGGCAAAGTCCCAGAAGTTTGTCTCGATGTTGAAGAAGGGATGACTCCGAGTCTGCTAGAATCAGCCAGTCGTCCAGATAACGGAGGAGACGGATGCCGATCCTGTGTGCCCACGACGATAATAGGGTGAACACACTGGTGAAAACCTGTGGTGCTGTGGAGAGACTGAAACACAGCACCTTGAACTGGTAAACCTTGTTGTCTAGGCTGAATCTTAAGTACTTCCTTGAAGACGGATGGACTGGGATCTGGAAGTAAGCGTCCTTCAGATCCAGATCCAGTGTACACATGAAGTCTTGCGGTCTCACTGCAAGTCTGACCGTGTCTGCGGTCTCCATGCTGAATGGAGTTTGCTTGATAAACTTGTTCAGAGCTGAGAGGTCGATGACTGGTCTCCAGCCTTCAGACGCCTTCTTTACAAGAAAGAGTCGACTGAAGAAGCCTGGAGACCCGTCGAGGACCTCTTGGAGAGCGCCCTTCTTCAACATGGTCTGAACTTCTACCTGAAGGGCTTGCCCCCTTGCTAATCCCATAGCAAGGGAGCTCAACGACACTGAATTCGTCGTCAGGGGAGGTAGAGATGTTGTGAACGGGACGAGATATCCCTGACTGATTACGGAAATCGTCCAGGAATCGGCCCCGAGTTGCTGCCACCTGTTTGCGCAACTTTGTAGGCATCACCCCACTGGTGGACATGCAGGGGGACTGCCAATCCTAGCGTTTGTGGCCTCGGCCGCTCCCTCTAGGATTCTTCCCTCCCCTGGAGGACTTCTTGCCTTTCTTGTCCCTGACAGGAAAGGGCTTAGACACCACCGTCTTCGCTGCCGTTGCCGGTTCCGTGGTCTTGGTAGGGCGTGGCTGCTGGGGTGCTGGAGGTTTATAGGGCTTAAATGTCAGAGCCCTATGTAGGAGGGAGTCTTAGTGGGACTTCCTCCACCTCTCAGCGGCCTGCTTCACGTCCCTAGGCTCACACAGGTTCGTTCCCATCACGGAAGAATGTCTGAGCCTGCTGATCTCGGTGTTGGGGACCTTTTGATGGAACCTCTCAGACACCGCATCTCGTGTTTCAAGATGGTGTTAGCCCACAAGTTCGAGACTTAGTGGGCTAGAAACTAGATCGTGCGAGTGCCTGAGAGTAAAAAGGTCACCATAGCCTTCCTGGTACGTTTTTTGGACAAATCCTCCGAACGTATCAGGATACCTAAGGTCCCTAGCCAGATATCCAGCCACGAAGTGGCCTACATGGCACACTTCGCCACCTTCTCCTGGCTAAGGATCTCAGTCACCGAGAATGAGACCTGCCGGTTGGAGAGTCTCTCAAGAGGGACTCCCCTGGTAAGCTCTTCCAACGAATGGTGAAGGGGAAGAGCTAAACAAGGCTCCTCTACGATCTCGAAGTACCTCCTCTGCTGTACACAAGGAGGTGGGAGGAGCTTGTTGCCGGCGCTGGTTCGGCTGGAGGAGGCAAGCTCGGAGAGCTGGACTTCGATCTTGTCCCTGGCACTCTTAACCCCTTGAGACCAGGGCAAAGCCGCACTGGCCTTCGAGGGTTTTTGAGTCCCAAACACTCGGTCCAAGACTGTGTCTTTGCTCTCACGAGGAGGAATCTCTGGGTCAGCAAACCCATTGAGAGTCCTCATAAGGGTCAGAACCTGCCCGAACGCATGTTCTGACTCCTGCAGCTCTCCTCCTGAAGGACTAGCAACGAAATCTCCTGTCCCTAAAGGCTCTTCTTGGGGAGACTCGCGGACGTTCTCCGAATGACTGGCTGGCTCCGGTCTAAGTCTTGAAGAAGACTTTGGTACTGTCTTGGAGTCCTTCGACTCCCTCCTGGGAGGGATGCAAGACTCCAACAACGACGGGTGTAAGCTCGTCTCCACCCCTACCCGAGAAGACTTTCCAGCGCGAGGTGGGGTTTCCCTCATTGGTGCGATGGGGGAACGCCTCACCTCACGTGACTCCCCTGAGGACGGGAAGTCTTCGTCCAAAGGGGAGGGAGAAAAAGTCTGGTGGGGTGAGGAAACCTGCCTCAAAGACTTACGAGGAGTCAGCTTTGCCCTCGGAGAAGTTACCACGTATGAAACTCCTCTTTTCCTCTTCAGGGGAGTAGAAGCTGCCAAGGATTTGTGGCCCAGGTCAGAAAGAACAGGCTTAAACGCCTGCACGACCGCTCTGATCAGTACTGCTGGCTGACGGCTGCGCTGTCAGACACTCCCTCTGGAGGGAAAGGGATGACCGATCCCTGGGAGGAGTTACCAAAGGGGGGTTCGCCTGAAAAGAAGAAGACGGAGAAGAAATGTCCCTGGACCTTTCTGGAACCTTCCCCCCTGCCGGCGAGCACGCTGTTCTGCGCTTGCGCAGGTGGGGGGGGGGATGTGGCAATGGCGACCTTCCGCGCGTTGTCCTGCAGACTGGCGCGCGGGAGGGTATTGGCGATCATGCGACGGGGAATACCTGGGGTCGCGCGCGGGAGACTGTTGGCGCGCGCAAGGGCGATGGCGATGGCGAGGGTGCGCAGGCGAGCGATGGCGCATAGGAGCGCGTGCCGGAGACTCCAAAGGGTGCGCAAAAGGTAGTTTGCGCGCTCGCACGCGCGAGGGTGAATGTTCACGCGCAGGATCAGGATGAAGAGCCCATGCGGGCGATGATGCTGTTGGGCGCACGCGCGCAGGAGAGACATCTCTTGCGCGAGGGCGCGCATGTGTGCGCACATCAGGCTGGGGAGATGAGCGTGGGCGTGTATCCTCATGGGAGTGTATGGGTGTCTGCGCGGGAATGCGTGCTGGCGAGGGATGGCGCGCAGGTGAAGATCGATGGCGCATTGGGGAGCGCTGACGAGCAGGGGAAGCATTGAACTTCCTTACTGCGCCCAGATCGGAAGATCGTGGGCGCGCAGGAGATCGTTGGCGCGGAGAGCACTGGCGCGCAGGCGAGCGCTGGTGCGCAGGCGAGCGCTGGTGCGCAGGAGAGCACTGGCGCATTGGTGAGCGCTGGCACGCAGGAGAACAATGGCGCGGAGAAGTTTGAAGGCGCGGAGAAGTTTGAAGGCGCGCAGTGACGCGCTGGCGATCAGGGGATAGCTGGCGTGCAGGTGAGCACGGGCACGCTTTAGCAGGAACATCAGACAACGGTGAGCGCTGACGCGCTTTTGCGCCAATTTGCGCATACACCCTTGTTGCCCCGAAGGGACCGTTGCCTGTTTCACAAAAACAGGATGGGTAGGCGCCCACAGCGCATCAGCAGCCAGGAACGGCGACGGCAGGTCAGCAGGTCTGACGGGTGGAAGGTCGGTGTGTCCTTTGTAAGGATGACCTTCCACCGACGGGGATCGCGAACGCTCCGCAGAGAGGTCCAAGGTTGTAGCAGGAACAGTCGGAGATCGATGACGAGGCTCCTCTGTGGCGGACTGCGGCAATGACGAACCAAAGAGGCGCCTCCTCACACCCTTCTGAGGTGAAGGAAGGCCTCTCCAGCGAAGAGGAAGGCCAGCTTTACGCCGTATGCGCCCTCTGGGGGCCGTAGGGTCAGGGAGCTGACCGTCAGCAGTCCTCCGAAGAGGAGTCTCTGTGAGTGAACTCCCCTGAGGGGGAGAATCACCAGCAGGAGAGACTGTTGGACTTAGTTCCTCCCTCGAGCTTGAGCAGAGGGAGAAACTAAGCCTTCAGATACAGCAGGTTGAGCAGTTTCAGAGGTCGAAGATACCGCATCAGAAGCCTCTGCCTCCACGTCGACAATAGACAGAGGATCAACCTCTGCCAAAGTTGGCGATTGATTGACAGCGGCACCCAACCGGATCATGTCAAACAAGGCTTCCTTGGAGGGCGAACCCTCGAGCCCCAAGGAAGACCAAAGCTAGAATAAATCATTAGTGTTTACATTAATATTTAATTCCTCCCCCGGGGGAAGAGGAGGAGCTGCCTCGCTATGGGAGATAACGCCCTCTCCCGAACCGCGAGGTCGGGAAACAGAACTGTGGCCTATGCTACCACTCGGCGGTCTCCCGGAAGAAACCGATCGAGCGGGAGCTTTGGAGGAGGTTTGGGAAACGGAAGAAGAGTCCTTGGGATTTTCTCCTTTCAAAGAAACCTTCGAAGGAGGAATATCCCGCCTGGACTTCTTCCGTCACCGAGAAAACCTCTCCCACTGGGAGGTAGACCACTCCTACACTCACCACACTTATTAGTTCTATCACACCGTTGGCCCCTACAATAAGGACAAAGGGTGTGAGGGTCTATCTCGACCGCCGACATAAACGTACCACAAGGGCGGTCGGGTAATCCAGGACACTTGCGCATGATAGCAGAGGTCAACTTCACAAACACACCTGTAGAAGAGAAAGCAAAAAGGCATTAATGGCTGTTAGAGAGGCGAGGGTGAGAGCGGACACGTCTGACTACCACCCGAGCCGAGAGCAAAGTGAGCTCAAGCACAGGTGTGTGTGAGGGGGGGGGGGGACAAGCTACCCTCCCTACCCCCGCTAACTAGCAGTGGGGTAGTAAACCCTCGTTAAAATTCTAATGGCTCGTCATTTCAGCCACGCCGAAAGTAATAACCCCTATTAAATAGTGTGGTTTGTATGTCAGTTACGGAACAACTGGAACTTTTATGAAGGTAAGGAAAGTAATTCAACAAGCGAAATCTATACACCATGAAAACAATATGTA
Organism: Palaemon carinicauda; assembly: GCF_036898095.1. Taxonomy (NCBI): domain Eukaryota; kingdom Metazoa; phylum Arthropoda; class Malacostraca; order Decapoda; family Palaemonidae; genus Palaemon; species Palaemon carinicauda. Next base: position 60,927,975 of record NC_090761.1, on the reverse strand, counting down.
AATAAAATCAGTAACACAACAAATATGTACCATTACCTTTTTCTGAACTATCTGCACTGATGAATTAAAGAACAAACATATACTTACAGTCTCACATTGAAACAATACACACCAATTTCCATGCACAGGAATTATTTCTTTACTCAAAATTCTGTATCATGAAATCCCTTGCCTTTGCACCTCTGATCACACAGTCCACTCTTCATGTAGAATCAACATTTTGCTTGTAGATAAAAGTCATATTACATTGTACAGTATCTTCATCCAAACGTTAATTATGAAATTTGAGAATCCAAGCAATCAACACTGTTCAATCTGAAATTATATCAAAACCATTAGTTTTATGATCATTTAAGTGAGATTGGAAGTACAGTACAGGTATACACATATCAAAATACTATCAAAACCCTACAAGCCAATCCCTAATATAAGGTAATGTTACAGTCTTTAGTTTCTTATTCACATGGTCTTCATTTATCAATGTTAATACTGTATATAACCCAGAAAAGAATTTTTCCAAAATCCACCCATGCATGCTTTAAATATAAATTTTTTCCCAGCCCAGTGCTCCACTATAACTGAACATCCCATAATTAAAATGACAAATTCGTAGATAATTTGTATTTTTCCTAACTATACAAACCTTAACTGAATGACGAGCCATTAGATTTTTAACAAGGGTTTACTACCCCACTGCTAGTTAGCGGGGGGTAGGGAGGGGTAGCTTGCTAACCCCCCCCCCTCACACACAACGGTGAATACTCCACTTTGCTTAGAGGTAGGACTTCACGGGGGATAGGGCTGGCGGGTAAGTTGGATTAAATAGCTAAGGTTTGTATAGTTAGGAAAAATACAAATTATCTAGGAATTTGTCTTTTGTTCCGTAACTGAAATACAAACCACACTATTTAATATGGGCGACTCACCCCTTAGGAAGGGTGATAAGTCCATGCCATACTGGCTTTGGCTTTGCCCGAGGACTCCATATTTGAGCGTGTAAGTACTCAGGAAATAAGGAGTCCCTGCACCTCGCTAGCATTGCTGTGCACTGCTGCGGCCTGCATAAGCTGTGTGTGAAGGTGAGAAGAGTGACTTGTCCTAGGAAGTTGACCTGGAGTTCTTCAGATGGAAATCTAGGCTAGGACTCAATACCACCTCGTCAGGGTATGGGGACACGACAGTATTAACCCTGGATAGGTACGCTCCTCGGACACCCCTTTAAGGGTATACTCGGACGCGAACGACCCCGACGCCAAAAAAAATTCTTGAAAAATCAGTTTTTGCAGTAACCTCCTTTTTTCTTTTGCCAAAAAAAACTTCAATGAATGCTTAAAACAACTGTAAAGATAAATACTACTCATCTGCAGAAAAACTATTTATTATAAATATTTTAAAAAATTAAGTAGAAAAAAAAGACCTGACATAAAAATTCATAAAAAAAAAGTTTATACATATATACACAAATCCTTTTAGGAATTGATTCTTGAATGTTTAGGACACATCTTGATGTATTTTGGATGAAGTCAGACCCATGGAGGTGAAGATCTGAAATGAGAAAAAAAGGGTAACTTTTTTTGGCCAAAAAAATTTGTCCAAATTTCATGAATTTTTTTGGGTACCCAAATGAAATAGGAAGTGGCTAATTTTTTTAGGGAATAAACATATGTTATCCTAAAATAGAAATATGTAAAAAAATCTTCATTATTTTGTAAATTACATTTATATCAGGGGCCATATCTAAAGGTAATTTTTTGAGTACTTAGAAATTTCGTAAAAAAATACATATATTTAATATATAATATGATATTTATGCAGGTAAAAATATACCAAAATATCACAAATTCTATAGGGAACAAGAATATATATAGATAGGGCAACTTACGCTTCGGATATGTCCACAAAATGGCCGCCAACCACACTGACTCAGACTCCCTAATCTGCCACTTGAAATGTAGGAAGGGTATGTCAATTTCAAGGTGTTATTTACTAATCTAATTATTATTGGATATGCATAAAAATTGTATGGTGGGTTGCTGGATAATTGTCGATTATTTTACGACTATAAAATTAAAATTCTGACCCAAAAAAATTTTTTAGAAGGGAAATAAAATCGAAAAAAAAAATGTAAAATATAATATTTTAGCTAAATAATTTGATGATATTCAATCAAAAAAGAAGTAAACAAAATTTTCCGACAAATAAACATCTAGAGGAATCATTACTCTGTGATAGTTCCTTAGTACGTAGTAATTTTGAAAGAATTGGGAAATAACGAAAAAATGGCAATCACAGGAAAATCGAACACATACCTATATATACGCCATATCTGGCTAAAAAAAAGATAGGCATGGGTAGCCAGATCATCTAGAAACACTTTCCAACACTATAAAAATATAAGTTTTGCGACACTACTTGCCAATTCCTTACGGTAACATGACTAAGCAAAAAAATGCAAAACAAATAAAAAGGGGCATTCGCGGAAAAATGGCTAACATTCTAATATACGGCATTTCAGAAAAAAAAAATTCAGCCACGTACTAGGCAAACCATCAAGGCACATTTTCCGACAAATAAACATATAAATGAATCATTACTCTGTGATAGTTCCTTAGTACGTAGTAATTTTGAAAGAAATGGGAAAAAACGAAAAAATGGCAATCACAGGAAAATCGAACACATACTTATATATACGCCATATCTGGCTAAAAAAAAATAGGCATGGGTAGCCAGATCATCTAGAAACACTTTCCAACACTATAAAAATATAAGTTTTGCGACACTACTTTCCAATTCCTTACGGTAACATGACTAAGCAAAAAGGCACACTTTCTAACACATAAACATGAAAAAAAAAACAATAATATACGGCAATTCCTTACTACGTAGTAAATTTTTACAAATATTGAAAAAAAACAGAAATTGGCAACCGCAGTTAAATACCCAATATACCAATAACTACGTCGTATCTGACAAAAACAAAATCACGCATGGGTAGCCAGATCATCTAGACACACTTTCCAACACTAAAAAAGCAAAAGTTTTACGACACTATTTGGCAATATCTTACGGAAAAATGACTTGGCAAAAAAATGAAAAAAAAATGAAAAAGGGGCACTCGCGGTAAAATGCCCGACATTCTAATATACGGCATCTCAGATAAAAAAAAAGACATGCACGTGTTAGCCCAACCATCAAGGCACACTTTCTAACACATAAACATGAAAAAAAAATGAATAATATACGGCAATTCCTTACTACGTAGTAATTTTTACAAATATTGAAAAAAAACAGAAATTGGTAACCGCAGTTAAATACCCAATATACCAATAACTACGTCGTATCTGACAAAAACAAAGTCACGCATGGGTAGCCAGATCATCTAGACACACTTTCCAACACTAAACAAGCAAAAGTTTTACGACACTATTTGGCAATATCTTACGGAAAAATGACTTGGCAAAAAAATGAAAAAAAATGAAAAAGGGGCACTCGCGGTAAAATGGTCCTCGTGGTGATGAACGACATTTTAACTAAAAAAAAAATCATGCACATGGTAGCCAAACAATCCACCAAGACTTTCCACAACTGATAACCTATACAAGTTGAACCATTCTACGACAATTTCATAATACGTAATAACTTTGATAATTATGCAAATTACCTTAGAAGGGTAAACTCGGTCGCGCTCGACCCCGACGCGTCTCAGAAATCGGGGAAGGAGTACAGCTACAGCAATGCACATCTGGACACTACTAGAGCGTGCAGGGGAGACACCTCCTGCAGGTCGATCACCCACAAATTCAGTCACGGGGGTGAGTCACGTGAGAAAAACCTGTTTTTTTTTGACGCTCGGGGTCGCGAACGACCCATCGTACCTATCCAGGGTTAATCTTAATACTAGGAACTCAAGGGAGCATGGTTTACCTGCAGTGGTTTGAGGTCAGCTGTGCAGAGAACCCAGGATGCTGCTTTCTCCAAGGGAGGAGAGGATGAAGAAAAGAATAAGGGCCAGACAAACCTTTTCATTCATGCAGACTTAAACCGGGTAATAATGCCCTCAACCTTCTGCTACCTGTCCATTAAGGAGCCTGAGCTTAGACCAGCTGTTGTGCAGCCACCACAGGGCCGATAGAGAACGTATCGAGTCTCCTGTGTGTCACGTCTTGCAGGTAGTGGGCTGTGAAGGTCGTCTGACGCTTTCACACCCCAGCTTGCAGGACCTGCGTCACTGAATAGTTCTTTTTGAAGGCCAGGGACGTAGCTATGCCCCTGACATCATGTGCTCTGGGGCGACGTGATGGAGGAAGGTCAGGATTCAAGGCTAGGTGTATTACCTTGCGAATCCAGGCTGAGATGGTATTCCTGGTGACCCTCCTCTTCGTTTTCCCAGTGCTCACAAACAAGGCTTGCACTTGGGGACGAACTGCAGCTGTTCTTTTAAGATACAACCTCAGACTCCTTACTGGGCACAGTAGGAGATGGTCTGGGTCATCTGTTACAGAACGAACACTCGAAACCTGGAAAGAGTCGAACCTAGGGTCCGGCACTCCCGGATTCTGAGTCTTGGCAACAAACTCAGGGACGAATCTGAACATTACCTCCCCGACATCCCCTTGAGGGGCGATGTCGTATGAGAGACCATGGAGTTCGCTGACTCGTTTGGCCGAGGCCAAAGCTAGCAGGAACACCGTCTTCCAAGTAAGGTGGCGATCTGAAGTCTGGCGTAATGGTTCGTAGGGAGGTCTCTTCAGAGACCTGAAAACTCGAACCACGTCCCATGGAGGAGGTCTCACTTCCGACTGAGGGCAGGTAAGCTCATAACTCCGTATGAGTAGAGAAAGTTCCAGCGAGGAAGAAAAGTCCACTCCTTTGAGCCTGGAGGCTAGGCTTAAGGCTGAGCGATAGCCTTTTACCGCCGAGAATGAAAGGCGCATTTCTTCCCGCAAATACACGAAGAACTCCGCTATTGATGGAATAGTGGCATCGAGCGGAGAGATACCCCTTCCACGACACCAACCACAGAAGACTCGCCACTTGCGCAGGTGTCCAGACATCCTATTCGCAACTTGTTGCGAAAATCCTCTCTCAGCGAAGAGGTGCTGGATAGTCTCCAGGCGTGAAGTCGAAGCGAAGCTACGGCTTTGTGGAAGATGTTGGCGTGTGGTTGTTTGAGTAGCTCGTGACGTGGAGGGAGTTCTCTCGGGGGCTCCGTCAGGAGTTGCAGAAGGTCCGGAAACCACTCTGCGTGATGCCATAGCGGAGCTATCAGGGTCATCGATAGATTGACCGATATTCTGGTCTTGTTGAGCACCCTCCTCATCAGACAGAATGGGGGAAAGGCGTACAAATCGATGTTGTCCCACCATTGCTGGAAGGCATCTTGCCAGAGAGCCTTGGGGTCCGGGACTGGGGAGCAGTACAGTGGAAGCTTGAAGTTCAGCGCTGTAGCGAACAGATCCACCGTCGGGGAACCCCACAAAGTCAGGACTTTGTTGACTACTTGAGGATCCAAAGACCACTCGGTACTCACTATCTGCGTTGCTCTGCTCAGACTGTCGGCGAGCACATTCCTTCTGCCTGGAATGAAGCGAGCCGCTAGTGTGATCAAGTGGACTTCGGACCATCTCAGAATCTCTACTGCAAGATGGGATAGCGGTTCTGAAAAGGTACCTCCCTGCTTGTTGATATAAGCCACCACCGTGGTGTTGTCGCTCATCACCACCACTGAGTGGCCCGCCAGGACTTGGTGGAACTTCTGAAGTGCCAGGAACATGGCCTTCATTTCTAGCAGGTTTATGTGAAGGTACTTTTCTGATTCTGACCACAGGCCTGAGGTCCTATGGTTCAGAACGTGGCCCCCCCACCCTATCTTTGATGCCTCCGAGAACAACATAAAACCCAGGGAAGGACGAGAAGATACACTCCCTTTCGTAGGTTCTCGTCTGCCACCCACCACTGGAGGTCTGTCTGTTCCGCATGACCCATAGTGACCAAAGTGTCCGGGGAATCGTGTCCTTGATTCCACCGGGTCTTGAGTCGCCACTGGAGAGATCTCATTCTGAGGCGACCGTTGGGAACGAGACGGGCCAGGGAGGAGAGGTGGCCGAGGAGACGTAACCACGTTTGGGCTGGAAGTTCTTCTCGATTGAGAAAAGGCCTCGCGACCTTCCTCAGCCTTGCTATCCTGTCGTCTGATGGGAAGGCTTTGTGGAGATTGGTGTCTATGACCATGCCTAGGTATACCAGTTTCTGAGAGGGCTGCAGAGAGGACTTCTCGAGATTTACCATGATCCCTAGACCCTGGCAAAGTTCGAGAAGCTTGTCTCGGTGGCGAAGAAGGGTTGCCTCCGAGTCCGCTAGGATCAACCAGTCATCCAGATAATGAAGGAGACGGATGCCGATCCTGTGAGCCCACGATGATATCAGGGTGAACACTCTAGTGAACACCTGAGGGGCTGTGGAGAGACCGGAACACAGCACCTTGAACTGGTAGATCTTGTCGTCTAGGCAAAATCTTAAGTACTTCCTCGAAGATGGATGGACTGGGATCTGGAAGTACGCGTCCTTCAGGTCCAGTGTACACATGAAGTCTTGTGGTCTCACTGCAAGTCTGACCGTGTCTGCCATCTCCATACTGAATGGAGTCTGTTTGACAAACCCATTCAGGGTTGAGAGGTCGATGACTGGTCTCCAGCCTCCAGACACCTTCTTTACAAGAAAGATTCGACTGTAGAAGCCTGGGGACCCGTCCACTACCTCTTGGAGAGCGTCCTTCTTCAACATGGTCTGGACTTCTGCCCGGAGGGCCTGCCCCCTTACTCATCCCATAGTAAGGGAGCTCAATGACACTGGATTCGCTGTCAGGGGAGGTAGAGAAGCTGTGAACGGGACGCGATAACCCTGACCGATCACGGAAATCGTCCAGGTATCTGCCCCGAGTTGCTGCCACCTTGCCGCGCAACTTTGTAGGAATCCCCCCACTGGTGGACATGCAGGGGGACTGCCAATCCCAGCGTCTACGGCCTCGGCTGTTTCCTCTAGGGTTCTTACCTCCCCTGGAGGAGTTTTTGCTCCTTCTGCTCTTGGCAGGAAAGGGCTTAGACACCTTCGGCTTTGCTACTGTCGTCTTCTTTGTGTCCTTAGCTGGACGGGGCTGTTGGGCTGCTGGAGGTTTGTAGGGCCTCGATGTCAGGGCCCTATAGATGAGGGAATCCTGGTTGGACTTCCTCCACCTCTCAGCGGTTAGCTCCACGTCCTTAGGCTCAAACAAACTCTTACCGAGCACGGAAGAGTGTCAGAGCCTGCTAACATCCGAACTGGGGACCTTCTGGTGGAATCTCTCAGCCACTGCGTCCTGTCGTTTGAGAATCGTGTTGGCCCACAAGCTCGAGACTTGGTGGGCCAGAAACTCGATGGTCCGCGTGCCTGAGAGCAAGAATGTCTCCAGTGCCTTCCTGGTGCTTTCTTTGGACAGGTCCTCAGACCGCACCAGGATGCCCAGAGACCCCAGCCAGATGTCAAGCCACGAAGTTGCCTGCATGGCACACTTCGCCACCTTCTCCTGGCTTAGGATCTCAGTAGCTGAATAGGACAAGTGCTGGTTGGAGAGTCTCTCAAGAAGGACTCCCCCAGTGAGTTCTTCCACGGAGTGGTGAACTGGAAGACCCAAACAAGTCTCCTCAAGGATCTCAAAATACCTCCTCTGATGGACTCGAGGAGGAGGGAGGAGCTTGTTACCGGTGCTGGATCTACTGGAGGAGGCAAGCTCAGAGAGCTGGCCCTCGACCTTGTCTCTGGCACTCTTCATCCCTTGTGACCAGGGCAAAGCTGCACTGGCCCTAGAGGGTTTCTGGGTGCCGTAGACTTGGTCCAAGACCGTGTCCTTACTCTCATGAGGAGGAATCTCTGGGTCTGGAATCCCGTTGAGGTTCCTCCTGAGGGTCAGAACTTGCCAGAATGCGTGTTCTGACTCTTGGTGCTCTACTCCTGAAGGACTGGCAGCAAAGTCTCCTGTCCCCAGTGGCTCTTCCTGGGGGGACTCGTGGACATCCTCCGAAGGTCTAGCTGGCTCCTGTCTGATCCTTGCCGACGACTTGGGAATCGTCTTAGAGTCCTTTGGTTCCCTCCTGGGAGGGATACAGGACTCGAGTAACGATAGATGCAGGCTCTTTTCCAATCCTGATCGAGAAGACTTCTCAGGAAGAGGCGGAGTTTCCCCCATTGGTGCGATGGGGGAACGGTCCGGCTCGTCCGACTCTCCTGAGGATGGGTAATCCTCATCCGCAGGGGAGGGAGAGAAAGTCTGGGGGGGAGAAGGAGCCTTGCGCAAGGATTTGCGAGGAGACAGGATAGCCCTCGGAGATGTCTCCACGGAGGGGACTCCTCTCTTCCTCTTCATGGGGGAGGCAGCTGCCACTGATTTGTGACCCAAGTCAGAGAGCACAGGCTTCATAGCCTGTATAAGAGCTCTGACCAGGGTCCCGAACCAGGGCTGCTGGCTGACAGTCGCGCTGTCAGACACTCCCTCTGTAGGGAAGGGGATCGTTCGATCCCTTGGAGGAGACGACAAACGAGGGTTCGCCTGAAGAGAAGCTGAAATGAGAGAGTCCTTAGATCTGTCCGGGAACCGCCCTTCCTCCGGCGAGTGTGCTGTTCTGCGCTTGCGGGAAGGGGTACGATATGATGACCTGTCAGCCTGACGACGATCACGCTGGAGGTCGCGCGATGAGCCCTGTCCTGGGTCGCACGCGAAAGGATCGTGCGCCATAGGAATTTCGCGCTCGTGCGGGCGTGCGAGGTTGGTGGCGAGAGCGTGTGGCGCGCAGGGGCTGGATCGTGAGGAGGGGTTGAAGGCTGGATGCGAGGGCGGGCAGCAACCTGATGCGGTACTGTCGGGCGCGAGTGAGCAGTAGCGCGTGGGCACGTATCTGAAAGTACTGGGCGAGGACGCGAGTGCACAGCCTCGTGATAGCGCGAGGTTGGGTATGCGCGTTGGCGCGCAAGTGAGCGCTGAGCCATCTGAGCAGGTATGTTAACCTGAGGAGACCGTGGGCGTGCTGGGCACGCGGGGGATCGTGGGTGCGCATCAGGATGTGGGCGCGCAGGTGTGCGCTGCTGCGATGGGAGCGCAGGGCGCGCGATCGGATTAGGGCGCACAGGTGTGCGCTATTGAGTTGCATGGGGCGCCTCAAGAGCAACTGGAACCTGGCGCACAACTGGAACATCGCGCGCAACTGGAACATCGCGCGCAACTGGAACATCGCGCGCAACTGGAACATCGCGCGCAACTGGAACATCGCGCGCGACTGGAGGAGTGCGTACAGGATTGCGCAGTCTGGAAGGATTGCGCAGTCTGGAAGGAGAGTACAGGAGTACCTGTGAGCGCCCGTGCGCTAACTTAGGCACCTCCTCGACTGAGCGCTGAGATGTAGAAGCGCGCTGGCGAGCGCGTGTGCGCTGTATCAGGAACTGCGCGCAATGGGCGTGCCTCGCGCCTAACTCCAGAAGGGCGCTGCGAGTCTAGAGGTACCTGTGAGCGCCTGTGCGCTAACCTAGGTACCTCTTGGACTGCGCGCGACGTGGCAGGAACTGGTGGGCGCTGGGGCGCAGGTGGGCGCGCGTGCGCAGGTGAGCGCTGGCGCGCTAGATCAGGAACTGCTGGCGGGTGCCGGGGCACAGTAGGTTGTGGGCGCGCAGGGGAACCCTGGCACGTAACAGGAACCGGAGCGCGCAGGTGAGCGCTGTGGCGCTAAGTCTGGAACGGCAGCATCAGCATGAGGGCACGCAGGTTTGACCTGGCGCTTAAGAGTATGAGGCGCAGTTTTGCGCTCAAGTCCCTTATGCCCCGAAGGGACCGGTGCCTGCGCAATGGCAGGTTTAGGTGGCGCGTAATGCGCATCAGCATCCTCAAAGGGTGACGGCAGGTCAGCAGGTCTGGAGGGAGACTGGTCACAGGGTCCCGAAGGACGACCTTCCTCCGAAGGGGATCGCGAACGATCTCCGGAGAGGTCTAAGGTGGTAGCTGGCAGGATCGGCGAACGGCGAGTCGTCTCCTCCACAGAGGACTGTGGGGACGACGAGCCGAAGAGGCGCCTCCTAACTCCCTTGTGAGGAGAAGGAAGACCTCTACGGCGAAGGAGAGGACGAGCCTTCCGCCTTATACGCCCACGAGGGGCCGTGGGGTCAGCGAGCTGACCATCGTAGGGCCTCCAAAGAGGAGTCTCTGTAAGTGAACTCCCCCGAGGGGGAGAATCACCGGCAGGAGAGACCGTAGGACTTAGTTCCTCCCTCGAAAGATGTTCGGAGGGGGAAACTAAGCCTTCAGCTACCTCAACAACAGGAAAAGGGGTTTGACTAGACCCACCAGATGCCTACGTCACAACAACGTCAACGACAGACAGAGCATCTATCCCTGCTGTAGTTGTCAATTGTTTGACAGCTGCACCTAGTTTGATCATGTAAAACTGGGCTTCCCTGGAGGGCGAACCCTGCAGCCCCAAGGAAGCCCAAAGCTGTAATAAATCATTGTTATTTACAGACAAATCAATATTTAAATCCTCCTCTGGGGGAGGAGGGGCAGCTGCCTCGCTATGGGAGGCAACTACCTCTCCCGCACCCCGGGATCGGTCAACAGCAATACGGTCTACGCTACCACTCGCCGGCCTCTCGGAAGAGACCGCTCGAGGGGGAGCTTCGGAGGAGGAAAGGGCTACGGAAGAAGAAGTCTTGGAATTTTCTCTCTTTAAAGAAGCCTCTGAAGGAGAAATATCCCTTTTAGACTTTTTCTTCCGGCGCTGGGCAAACCTCTCCCACTGGGAGGTAGACCACTCCCTACATTCAACACATACGTTACCGCTATCACACCGTTGGCCCCTACAATGAGGACACAAGGTGTGGGGATCAGTGTCGACCGCCGACATAAAAGTTCCACAAGGGCGGCCAGGAAGTCCAGGACACGTACGCATATTCAGAAATAGAGGCCAACTTCAAACACACTGTGAGGAAGAAAAAGCAAAACAGATTACAGTACTGTAATGGCAGTCAAAGCAAGGGAGAGAGCAGACAGGTCTGTTCTCCGCCCGAGCCAAAAGTAAAGTGAAGCATTCACTAGTGTGTGAGGGGGGGGGGGGGTTTAAGCAAGCTACCCCTCCCTACCCCCCGCTAACTAGCGGTGGGGTAGTAAACCCTCGTTAAAATTCTAATGGCTCGTCATTCAGCTACGCCGAAGTAATTACCCCATGTAAATAGCGTGGTTTGTATTTCAGTTACGGAACAAACGTTAATCAGGAAAGTTTGTCGTATCTGGAGGTGCCACAAGTCTTTTGATGTTAAGTCGAAGAAACAACACTTGTTGATTATGTGTCCGAATACTAAGGAATACTTCTGAAATGGTCTGAACTCATTATTGTGACTGTGACTTTTACAGGATGACACAAAAAAAAAAAAAAACGGTCATCACCTAAACTTGAATAACTTTTGAAATAAATAATCAATTCCTTTTCTTTTTCACATTTATCAAGAAAAATTAATGTTCTTAGAGTCAACCAAATTCGACCTTCAAGATGCCATGGACTACTGAGGAAAAGACATTCATAGTTCAGGCATATTTTCGGTTGAAGTCTATCCACGCAGCTCAATTGCAATTCAAAGAACGGTTCAGATGTCAAGATTTCCTGTCCACTCAATGATCTACAGATGGGTCAACAAGTTCAGAATCCATGGGACTGTGCATAACCTCAATTGTAAAGATACTAACAGACAATCACACTCTGGACGACCAAAATCATCAAGGACAACACACAACATTGTTGCAGTCAGAGACTCTGTTGTCCGCAGCCAAAGCAAGTCTGTGCGACGGCGAAGTCAGGAGCTTAAAATCAATCGGGAGTCTGTGCAGAGAATTTTGAATGCAGATCTCCACCTGTATCCTTACAGGATACAAATTAAACACAAGCTTACACCTGATGACATGAGGAGGAGAGTGATCATATGCCAGTGGTTTTGCGACAAGATTGACGCTGTGCCAGACTTCCTTGACAATGTCTGGTTTTCGGACGAGGCACATTTTCTGTTGTCAGGTCACGTGAACTCAAAGAACAATATCTTCTGGGGTAGCACAACCCCTGAGCACTCTCAGCAAAGGTCATTACACTCGGTGAAGTGCACTGCCTGGGTCGCCATCTCCAAACATGGCATCATTGGACCATTCTGGTTTGAGGATGACAACGAGCGGTCTGTGACAATCAACACCGAGTGATATGTCCAGGTGCTTGGCAAGTTCTGGACAGCACTTGGTCGACGGAGAGGAGTCGTCAGGGTCCGCCAGTGGTACCAGCAGGATGGTGCCAGCCCCCACACTTCAAACGAATCATTGGCATAGCTAAAGCAGCGTTTCCCTGACCGACTGATCAGCCGCAGGTGTGACCCGGAGTTGTCGCTCCATTCATCGGACCTGAACCCCCCAGATTTTCATCTCTGGGGATACCTTAAGGATAGGGTATAAGGGAACAGCCCCCAGACTATCCCTGACATGAAGGCAGCAATCGCAGCTGAATAAGAGTGATCCCAAGGGAGGAATGTGGGAGGGTCATCGAGAACTTTGCCCGCCGGATCCAAATGTGCCTGCAGCGCCAGGGAGCTCATTTGGAGCCCATTTTGGAGAGCTAGTGAAACAAAGAGTTTTTGTTGTACAGACTTAAAACTTTGGAAATGTCTGCCACACAGGCTTGACCTGATGTAGCTAAAGTTTTGTGTCGATCTAAACAATATTTTGGAAGTTACTCGTTTTTTGGTGATGACCGTTTTTTTTTGTGTCACCCTGTATGTCATTTTATAAGCTATTGGAACTACTAGATGAAAAATTGCAATAAGGAAATGTACATAAGGACCTCTGTAGACTGGAAAGAAGTTTTATTTCCAAGGTGACATATGACTGGTTTAGGAGCCTGTCTCTAACTGTCCTCCTGACATCGATGTTGAGATACACAAGACCCTATTAACCACACGTAAATAGGGAAGAGGCTGTTTTAACCACTAATATGACAAATTCGAAGATAATTTGTATTTTTCCTAACCATACAAACCTTAGCTATTTACATTGGGTTTACCTTTTCACGCAGCTGAAATGACGAGCCAATAGTTTTAACGAGGGTTAATTACCCCCGCGCTAGTTAGCGGGGGTTAGGGGAAGGGTAGCTTGCTACCCCTCCCCCACACACACACACCGGTGACTTGCTTCACTTTCACTTAGAGGTAGGACTTGACTTGGGGGTCAGGGATGGCGGGCACATATGTGTAAATAGCTAAGGTTTGTATGGTTAGGAAAAATACAAATTATCTTCGAATTTGTCATTTGTTCCGTAACCGAAATACAAACCACGCTATTTACATTGGGTGATTTACCCCTTAGGAAGGATAGAAGTCCCCAGCCTTACTGACTTCGGCTTGCCCGGGGGCTCGATCCCTCAGCACTAGAGAAAGGGAGCCCCTGTACCTCACAAGTTCCTAGCATCGCTAGGAACGAGTGGCCTACATAAGCCGAGTGTGGAGGAGAGTGTGACTCGTCCTATGAAGTTGACCTTGAGACCTTCAGATAGGAATTCTAGGATAGGAAGTTCCCAATACCACCTCGTCAGGGTATGGAAGACGCAACAGTATTAAGCTTAATACTAGGAGCACAAAGAAGCATGGGTTACCTGCAGAGGTCGAGGTCAGCTATGCGAGGACCAGGATGCTGCTTCCCCAAGAGAAGGAAGAATGAAGAAAGAAGTAAGGGTCAGACATACTCTTTCATTCACGCAGACTAAGACCGGGTAACAACGCCCTCAACCTACTGCTACTTGTCCAAAAAGGAGCCTGAAGTTAGACCAGCTGTTGTGCAGCCACCAGAGGGCCGATAGAAAACGTATCGAGGCTCCTGTGGGTCAAGTCTTGCAGGTAGTGGGCTGTGAAGGTCGTCTGACGCTTCCAGACCCCAGCTTGAAGTTTCTCTTGAAGGCCAGGGATGTAGCAATACCCCTGACATCGTGGGCCCGAGGGCGACGTGACGGAGGAGGGTCAGGATTCAAGGCATGGTGGATAACCCTTCGAATCCAAGCTGAGATGGTGTTCCTGGTGACCCTCATCTTAGTCCTGCCAGTGCTCACAAACAAAGCTCGCACTTGAGGACGGACTGCAGCCGTTCTCTTCAAATAGTGCCTCAGACACCTCACTGGACATAGTAGCAGCTGGTCTGGGTCGCTTGTTACAGAACGGAGACTCGCGATCCTGAAAGAGTCGAAGCGAGGATCCGGCACCCCAGGATTCTGAGTCTCGGCAACAAACTCAGGGACGAACCTGAACGTTACCTCCCCCCATCCCCTTGAATGGGCGATGTCGTACGAGAGACCATGAAGTTCACTAACCCGCTTGGCCGAAGCCAAAGCGAGTAGGAAAGCCGTCTTCCAAGACAGGTGGCGATCGGAGGCCTGGCGTAATGGTTCGAAGGGAGGTCTCTTAAGAGACCTGAGGACTCGAACCACGTTCCAAGGAGGAGGTCTCACTTCCGACTGGGGGCAGGTAAGCTCATAACTACGTATGAGTAAAGAGAGTTCTAGCGATGAAGAAATATCCACGCCCTTCAGTCTGAAGGCCAAGCTTAAGGCTGAGCGATAGCCTTTCACTGCCGAGACAGAAAGGCGCATTTCTTCCCGCAGATAAACGAGGAAGTCCGCTATTGCTGGAATACTGTAGTGGCATCGAGTGGAGAGATACCCCTTCCACGACACCAGCCACAAAAGACTCTCCACTTTGCTTGGTAGTCCCTCAGAGGACCTTCGCAGGTGCCGAGACATTCTCTCCGCAACCTGTTGCGAAAACCCTCTCTCCGCGGGGAGACGCTGGATAGTCTCCAGGCGTGAAGCCGAAGCGAGGCTACGGCCCTGTGAGGGACGCCGGAGTGGGGTTGTCTGAGAAGCTCGTGTCGTGGAGGAAGCTCCCTCGGGAGCTCCGTCAGGAGCTGCAGAAGGTCCGGAAACCATTCCGCGTGATGCAATAGCGGAGCTACTAGAGTCATCAAACAGTTGACCGATAGTCTGGTCTTGTTGAGCACCCTTCTCATCAGACAGAACAGTGGGAAGGCGTACACGTCGATGTTGTCCCACCGTTGCTGGAAAGCATCTTGCCAGAGTGCCTTGGGGTCCGGGACTAGGGAGCAGTACAAGGGCAGCTTGAAGTTCAAAGCTGTCGCGAACAAGTCCACAGTCGGGGAACCCCACAAAGTCAGGACTTTGTTGGCTATCTGAGGATCCAAAGACCACTCGGTACTCACTATCTGTGAGGCCCTGCTCAGACTGTCGGCGAGCACATTCCTCTTGCCAGGAATGAAGCGAGCTGATAGTGTTATCGAGTGGATCTCGGTCCACCTCAGAGTCTCTACTGCAAGATGGGATAGCTGCTGCGAAAAAGTGCCTCCCTGCTTGTTGATATAAGCCACTACCGTGGTGTTGTCGCTCATCACCACCACGGAGTGACCCGCCAGGGACCGTTGGAACTGCTGAAGAGCCAGAAAGACGGCCTTCAATTCTAGTAGGTTGATGTGTAGGCACTTTTCTGATTCTGACCAAAGGCCTGAGGCCCTCTGGTTCAGAACGTGCGCCCCCCACCCTTCTTTTGACGCGTCCGAAAACAGAGTCAATTCCGGGGGGAGGACGAGAAGACTCACTCCCTTTCGTAGGTTCTCGTCGACCAGCCACCATCGCAAGTCCGTCTGTTCCAGAGACCCCATTGGGATCAGAATGTTCGGGGAATCGGATCCTTGATTCCACCGGGACTTGAGCTGCCATTGAAGGGATCTCATCCTGAGGCGGCTGTTTGGAACCAGACGAGCCAGGGAGGATAGGTGACCTAAGAGACGCAACCACGATTGGGCGGGGAGTTCTTCTCGCCTGAGGAAGGGTTCCGCTACCCTCCTCAGCCTTGCTATCCGGTCGTCTGATGGAAAGGCTTTGTGGAGATTGGTGTCTATTAGCATGCCTAGATAAACCAGTCGTTGGGACGGCTGCAGAGAGGACTTCTCGAGGTGTACCACGATCCCCAGATCCTGGCAAAGATCCAGAAGCCTGTCTCGGTGCCGAAGAAGGGTCGACTCCGAGTCTGCTAGGATCAGCCAATCGTCCAGATAACGAAGGAGACGAATGCCGTTCCTGTGCGCCCAAGATGAAATCAGGGTGAACACTCTCGTGAACACCTGAGGAGCTGTGGAGAGACCGAAACACAGCACCTTGAACTGGTAGATCTTGTCGTCTAGGCAAAATCTCTGGTACTTCCTGGAAGACGGATGGATTGGGATCTGGAAGTACGCGTCCTTTAGATCCAGTGTGCACATGAAATCTTGTGGTCTCACCGCAAGTCTGACCGTGTCTGCTGTCTCCATGCTGAACCGGGTTTGCTTGACAAACCTGTTCAGAGCGGAGAGGTCGATGACAGGTCTCCAGCCTCCAGTAGCCTTCTTTACAAGAAAGTGTCGACTGAAGAAGCCTGGGGAGCCGTCGACGACCTCCTGGAGAGCACCCTTCTCGAGCATGGTCTCGACTTCGGCCTGAAGGGCCAGCCCCTTTGCCGATCCCGTGGCATAGGAGCTCAACGACACTGGATTCGCTGTCAGGGGAGGTTGAGATGTTGTGAACGGGACGCGATAGCCTTGGCCGATCACTGACCGTCCAAGCATCGGCCCCGTGTTGCTGCCACCTGCGGACGCAACGCTGAAGGCATCCCCCCACAGGTGGACACGCAGGGGGACTGCCACCCCTAGGGCTTGCGGCCGCCACCCCTAGGAGTCTTGCCTTCCCTGGAGGACTTACCGCCCCTCTTGACCTTGGCTGGAAAGGGCTGGGGCTTAGACACCACCTTCTTAACTGCCGGTGCCTGCTTCGGAGCCTTACGAGGCTGCTGCTGCTGTTGCGGCGGAGCTGGAGGCTTATAGGGCCGAGCTGTAAGGGCCCTATGGAGGAGGGAGTCCGTGCTGGATTTCCTCCAACTCTCAGCCGTTCGCTCCATGTCTTGAGGCTCAAACAGGTTCTCCCCCAGAAGGGAAGCATGTCGGAGCCTACATACATCCATGGCGGGGACCTTCGGATGGAATCTCTCGGACACAGCATCGCGACGCTTCAACACTGAGTTGGCCCACAGGGTGGTAACCTGGTGCGCCAAAAACTCGATGGAGCGGGTGCCCGAGAGCAAGAAGGTCTCCAGGGCCTTCCTATTGGTCTCCTTGGACAAGTCCTCCGAGTGCAATAGGATGCCCAGAGATCCTAGCCAAAAGTCCAGCCAGGAAGTGGCCTGCATGGCACACTTAGCGACATTCTCGTGGCTAAGGATCTCTGCCGCCGAGAACGAAACCTGCCGGGCAGAGAGCTTCTCAAAGGGAACTCCCTTCGCTAGCTCCTCCACAGAGTGATGGAGAGGAAGAGCGAGCCTGGACTCACCCAGAATCTCGAAATACCTCCTCTGCTGAAGACGAGGAGGAGGGATGAGCTTGTTCCCGGCAGAGGAACGACTGGAGGAGGCAAGAATCGCGAGCTGAGCGTTGGCCCTAGCTCTGGCACTTTTCAGGCCCCGAGACCAGGGCAGAGCTGCACTGAATTTAGGGGCCTTCCGAACGTCAAACACTTCATCTAAGATAGTGTCTTTGCCTTCACGGGGGGCGATGACTGGATCCATAAGCCCGTTAAGTTGCCTTATCAGGCTTAGGACCTGCCAGAAGGCATGTTCGGATTCCTGCTGATCTCCCTGCGGGCTGGCAGCTAAGTCTCCTGTCCCAGGGATCTCTTCCTGGGGTGAAGTGTGGACGTTCCCCCGGGGAGCCGTGGGTTCCTGGCAAATCCTCGAAGATGACTTCGGGACGGTCTTGGAGTCCTTGGATTCCCTCCTGGGAGGGATACAGGATCCCAAAAAAGAGGTTCGAGGAGCCCCTTCCTCACGAGACGATTCTCCTCCATGAAGCGAAGTCTCCCCCCTTGGTGCCGAGGGGAAGACTACCGCTTCACTCACTGGACTCACCCGAGGACGGAAAGGCCTCGTCCACGGGAGAAGGAGAAAGCACTCGAGCAGGAGAAGGGGGCTTCGCGACAGACCTCTTGGGAACCAACTTCGCCCTGGGGGAAGTCACCACGAAGTCCACTCCTCTCTTTCTCTTCAGCGTAGGAGAGACAGCCGTTGGTTTGTTATCCTGGTTGGCGAGTGCTGGCTTCATAACCCTCACTAATGCCAGCGCCAGGGGACCAAACCAAGTCTGTTGCTCCAAGGACACAGAGTCCGAAATCCTCACTAAAGGGAAAGGGATCGGGCGATCCTTTGGAGTGGACACCACAGTACCTGCCTGAAAAGAAGGTGGGGAAGAATGCTGTACTAACCTCTCCTCAGTATTATCCTTGTCCTGCACTACAATCCTGTGTTTGGGTGGAGGCGATCCCGAGCGTTGTCTAGGAACACGCGTTCCTGCTGCTACCACCGGCTGCGAAATTTGCCGCGAACGATGGTCGCGCGAGGGCGAACGGTCGCGCGGGCGTGCGGGCGAGCGATCGCGCGGGGGCGCACAGGTGGATGATCGCGCGGGCGCGCAGGCGAATGATCGCGCGGGCGCGCAGGCGAGTGGGCGCGAGGGTGTACAGGTGAATGAGCGCGTGTCCGAGTCGGCGAACGAAAGCGTTGGAGCGATGGCGAGGAAACGCGCTGCCGCGTGGGCGAGGAAGATCGCTGGCGATGTAGATCAACAGGCGATCGGTGGTGAGCTGGCGAGCGCTGACGCGCAGGTGGGCGATGGCGCGTTGTTGCATGGTGACGTGTTGGCGAGCGATAGTGCGCAGCACGCGCAGGTGAGTGATCGCGCGATGGCGAGCTAATAGATGGCGAGCTAATAGATGGCGAACCATGTCCCTTCAGAACCTCTTGGCGACGAAGCGTTGCAGAACGTGGGCGCGCAGGTTGTAAATCACGCGGGCGATCCGGAGATCGCCGATAAACAGTTGATCGCTGACGCGTAGGAGAACGCTGATGAATAGGCGATACTAAAATCGCCTGTGCGTGCTGGCGAGCAGGTGAACGCTGGCGAGCAGGTGATCGCCGGCGCGTAGGTGATCGTTGACGCGTAGGAGAACGCTGATGAATAAGCGATACTAAAATCGCCTGTGTGCGCTGGCGAGTAGGTGAACGCTGGCGAGCAGGTGAACGCTAGGGCGACGCGTGAGATCCTGTGAAGGAACAGGTGGCGCGGCACGTTCACGAATAGGAACAGGAAGATCGCAAGCGCGTGGGTGAACATGTGCTTTTGACACACGCGCTGGAGAACGCGAATGTTGTTGCGTAGACACAGGATGAGAGAGCTCAGGAGACTGATGGTGCGCAGGGAGTTCAACAGGAACTGCAGGATGGTCAGAGACCACAGGGCGATGATCTTCAAAAGAGCACTGACGAGCAGGAGAGTGCTGACGAGGAGGGCGAACATCAGGAGAGCACCGACGAACAGGTGAACGCCGACGAGTAGGAGAGCATTGACGAGCAGGAGAGCGCCGACGAGCAGGAGAGCGCCGACGAGCAGGAGAGCGCTGACGATCAGGAGAGCGCTGACGAGCAGAAGAGCGCCTGTGCGCTAGCACTGCACGTGGATGGGAAGAATCCCTTTGCCCCGAAGGGACCGTTGCCCGTCGGGTGACGAGTTCCCCAGAAGGTGAAGATCTAGCAGGAGTTGGAGAACGGTCTGCAGAGACGTCCAAAGGAGCAGGAGCTGTAGGCTGAGTACAACGAGGAGAGTCCCCTTCGGAGGAAGAAGATCCAAAAAGGCGCCTCTTAACCCCCTTATAAGGGGGAGGGAGGCCCTTGCGACACAGCGGAACGGTGAGCCTTACGGCGGAGGCGGCCACGGGGAAGATCATCAGGACCATCAGTCCTCCGAAGGGGAGTCTCAGTCAAAGCACTTCCCTTAGAAGGAAGCTGAACAGCAGAAGAGCCCGTAGGACTCTCTTCCCCCTTCGAAGGATGTACGGAAGGGGGAGGAGAGCCATCAGCACCATCATCCTCAACTGCACCTGCAGAGGATTGTCCAGCCAGGTCGGAGGCCTCTGCCACCACGACGTCGACGATAGACAGAGGATCTACCTCTGCTACCGCCGGCGACTGCTTAACGGCGGCCCCCAACGAGACAAGGTCAATCAAGGCGACCCTGGAGGGCAAGCCCTTAAGCCTCAGGGAAGCCCAAATCTGTAAGAGATCACCATTAGACAAGGAGTTATCAATGGCCTCCCCCGGAGGAGGAGGGGGAACTGCCCCGCTATGGGAGGCGACGCCCTCTCCCCCCACCCAAGGTCGGGAAACAGAACGAGGGCCTGCGCTACCACTCGGACGACTCTCCTTAGGAGCCGGTCGAGGGGGAGCTTCGGAGGAGGTTTGGACGGCGAAAGAAGAATCCCGAGAACCTTCCTCCTTCAAGGCAACCCCCGAAGGAGAACGGTCTCTCTTGGACTTCTTCTTACGCCGGCGGCCAAACCTCTCCCACTGGGAAGCAGACCACTCCCTACACCCACAACACATGTTTTTCTGGTCACACCGTCGGCCCCGACACTGAGGGCAAAGGGTGTGAGGGTCCGTATCTAAGGCCGACTAAAGGTCCCACAAGGGCGGCCGGAAACACCAGGGCATGTACGCATTGCAATATAATAATATAATAATGAAAGTCAACTTCAAACCAACACACAAGCTGTAGAAAAGAAAAAGCAAAAAGAAAGATTAAAGGCTGTCAACGAGGACGATGAACAGACACGTCTGTTCACCGCCGAGCCAAAAGTGAAAGTGAAGCAAGTCACCGGTGTGTGAGGGGGGGAGGGGTAGCAAGCTACCCTTCCCCTACCCCTCCGCTAACTAGCACGGGGGTAATTAACCCTCGTTAAAACTATTGGCTCGTCATTTCAGCTGCGGTAAAAGGTAAACCCAATGTAAATAGCGGGGTTTGTATTTCGGTTACGGAACAATTGGTTATTTAGGTGCACTGAAAGTATTAGTTAACATGAGTTGATTTTCTCTATAGTAAAAGACTAATCCACAATATATAGCAATACATTTACCCAAGTTCAGTAGTACTTCCAACCTTTGGGGTTCTTTCCATGATCTGCAAGAGGACAGGTTGAAGTATTCAACAATCTATCACCACTCAATTTGTCTCAGATGAGAATAGCTATACTGTGGTCTCATGCAGAATACAGTATTGAGCATTTGTGGTGATAAGTAAAAGAGTGGATTAAAATTCACGACATACATTGAGAATATCTTGATTAATATATGGCCAAGTATTTTTTTCATGGACAGTCAGGGATCCCCTAAGGCGTTGAAGCATGCATTTCTATGCCATATCCCAAAGTTGTACAATAAACCCAATTGAGTTATTGGCCACTTGCACAGCTAGAGAAAGTGTGTATTGATGACCAGAGCATATCACTTCCTGAAAATAAGATATGGAAAGGGGGTACAGCCAGGCTAACTGCCCCAAATAACGACATGATATCCCGGAAAGGTTTGGGTCAAGGAACTCGAGGTTTCTTCATAGCCTTTGTGAAATACGTACGCGATTTCATACGCTTTCTACACTAATGCATCAGAAACTTTTTTTGAATTTGGAAAATTTGCTCACATTTCAAAACCTATCAATTTCCAATACGAACATCAAAACTATAAAAAAAATGCAACTAAAAAACATCCTATCATGTTTACGACTATAAAATGATATTTTCTTAATGAAATAGATTTTTGAACATACTTACCCAGTGGATATATATATATAGCTTAAGTCCCTGACGTCACGGCAGATATTCAAAACTTGTGGCAACCGCAGATTGGGTAGCTAGGTGTACTACTAGCGCCACCACTCACCAGGTAACTGTAACCATTCCATGAATCCTCAGATCTTCCATGCCCATAGGTCTCTAGAGGGGAGGAAGGGAGGGAGTTAAATTATATATATCCACCGGGTAAGTATGCTCAAAAATTCATTTTATGAAAATATCATTTTTAAACATCTGACTTAGCCGGTGGATATATATATATAGCTGATTGACACCCTTGGTGAATGGTCAGAGACAGCCAACATTGTTGGAATATTACTCAAGAGTTTTTAAAAAAACAAGCTTAAGGGTTCGTACCTAATAAGGAAGCTGATTTTTACGATTCTCTGCCTCATTAGTCCGCTATCTTTATGAGATCCAGCGATCCTCTCAGGGGGCTTAAAGACCTGTAGGAGGTGTCAAAACGGTGTATATACCTCACTATGACAGGACCTCAACCAATACCCTTGTTCTGGGCACTCTCAGGGAACAAGTTTGACCACCTGCTAAAATCAATGATTGTGGAAGACTGTCGACCAATCTCCATAAACAACCATAAAATACAATAGTTCCAAGAGAATAAAAAAGGTATTAGGATTAGGGGAATGTAGTGGTTGAGCTTTCACCCACTACTGCACTCGCTGCTACGAATGGTCCCAAAGTGTAGCAGTCCTCGTAAAGAGTCTGGACACGTTTTGAATAATGTGAGGCGAACACAGATTTACTCCTCCAAAAGGTTGTGTCCATAATGCTCTGTAAAGATCAATTCTGCTTGAAAGCTACAGAAGTTGCCACAGCTCTGACTTTGTGTGTCTTCACTTTCAGCAGCTTGAGGTCTGCCTTGCCGCAATGAGCGTGAGCCTCTCTTATCAAGAGCCTGATAAAATATGACAGGGCATTCTTTGACATTGGTAAGGATGGCTTCTTGACTGAACACCATAGAGCTTCTGACTTGCCTCGTAATTCTTTAGTTCTGTTTAGATAGAACTTAAGTGCTCTTTCAGGGAACAGGACCTTCTCCATTTCCTCACCAACCACATCAGAAAGGTTTGGAATCTCGAAAGACTTCGGCCATGGATGAGATGGGCGTTCGTTCTTGGCCAGGAAACCAAGTTGTAAGGAGCAGATAGCTTTGCTATTCCTGAAGCCAATAGTCTTACTAAAGGCATGAACTTCACTGACTCTTTTAGCTGTCACTAGACTGACTAAGAAAAGTGTCTTTAAAGTGAGATCTTTAAACGAAACCGAGTGTAGGGGCTCAAACCTGTCACTCATGAGAAACTTCAGGACAACATCCAGATTCCAGGCTGGTGATTCAAGTTGACGCTCCTTAGAAGTCTCAAAGGATTTGAAAAGGTCTTGAAGGTCTTTGTTGCTAGAGAGGTCCAAGTTCCTGTGCCTGAAGACGGCCGCTAGCATGTTCCTGTACCCTTTAATAGTAGAGGAAGAAAACTTGCGTTTTCTCCTAAGGTCTAAAAAGAAGTCGGCAATTTGAGTTAGAGAGGTAGTGGAATAGGATACTGAGTTAGCTCAGTACCAATCTCGAAAAACCTCCCATTTGGACTGGTAGACCTTGATAGTAGAGGTCCTCCTTGCTCTAGCGATAGCTTTAGCTGCATCCTTCGAAAAGCCTCTAGCTCTTGCAAGTTTTTCGATAGTCTGAAGGCAGTCAGATGTAGAGCTGGTAGGTATTGATGGAACCTTTCCAAGTGCGGTTGTCTGAGTAGATCTACTCGTATTGGTAGACTTCTTGGTATGTCCACCATCCATTGAAGTACCTCTGTGAACCATTCTCTCGAGGGCCAGAGGGGAGCTACTAGAGTCAATCTGGTTCCCTCGTGAGAGGCAAACTTTTGTAATGCTTTGTACAGGACTTTGAATGGAGGGAACGCATACAAATCCAGGTGAGACCAGTCCAGCAGGAAAGCGTCGATGTGGACTGCCTCTAGATCTGGCACTGGGGAGCAGTAGGTCTCTAGCCTCTTTGTTTTCGAGTTTGCGAATAGATCTATGGACGGATGACCCCAAATCCGCAAACTTCCTGATGCAATGTCCATTCCGTGGGAATAACCTGGTTTCTCCTGCTGAGGCTGTCTGCCATCACGTTCTTCTCTCCTTGGATGAACCTTGTGAGTAAGGTTACATTCCTTCTCTTTGCCCAACCTAGAAGCTCCCTTGCAGTCTTGTAAAGGGACTTTGAGTGTGTTCCGCATTGCTTGGATATGTAGGCCAAGCTGTGGTGTTGTCGGCGTTTACCTGCACAACCTTGTTTAGAACCGAACTTTCGAAACCTTGAAGGGCCAACAGGACTGCTAACAGCTCCTTCTGGTTGATGTGGAGGCTCTCTTGATCTTTCATCCACAGACCTGAGCTCTCCAGCTTGCCCAGTGTTGCTCCCCACCCCAAGTCTGAGGCGTCGGAACACAACACAAGGTCTGGGCTCCTTTGCTCCAATGAGAGACCCTCCTGAAGTTTGATTGGGTCGTTCCACCAATGGAGGCAACTTTTTACATACTCTGGAAGTGGAATACTTTCCATCTCTAAACCCTTCTCCTTGTCCCAATGGTAATTGAGGTGAAATTGAAGAGGGCGGAGATTTAGTTTTCCTAGGGAGACAAACTGCTCCAGTGAGGAGAGTGTTCCCAGCAGACTCATCCATTGTCTTACCGAACATTTTCTTTTCTCTAGGAAGAGACGAAGCTTTATGAGGACTTGTTCTATCCTTGTGGGAGACGGAAAAGCCCGAAAAGATAGACTGTGAATCTCCATCCCTAAATAAAGATTCTTCTGGGATGGAATCAGTTGGGACTTCTCTGTGTTGACAAGAAGACCCAGTTCCCTTGACAATCTCAGTGTCATTCGTAGATCCTCCGGACAGCGATTGAAGGAAGACGCTCTGAGTAACCAGTCGTCCAAGTACAGGGAGGCTCTGATACCTGTTGAATGCAGGAAGCTCGCCACATTTAGCGTCAGCTTCGTGAAAATGAAAGGAGCGGTGCTGAGGCCGAAACACAGGGCTCGAAACTGGAAGACTTCCTTCCCGTAAACGAACCTCAGGTAACGTTTGAAACTCGGATGTATGGGGATATGAAAATAGGCGTCCTGGAGGTCTAACGAGACCATCCAGTCACCCTTTCTTACTGCTGCTAGCACAGTTTTCGGAATCTCCATCGAGAACTTTGTTTTCTGAATGAAAGCATTGAGGGCACTTACATCCAGGACTGGTCTCTTTTTCCAACAAGAGGGACACTTGAGTCCTCTCGGTATCTGGGAGAGAAATCTATTGGATCTTGAACTAGCGGGGGTTTCTTTATGAAAGGGATCTTGTAACCCTCCTTCAGCAAAAGAATGGACCAAGGGTCTGCTCCCCTTCTCTCCCAGGCCTGCCAGAAGTTGTTCAGTCTGGTCCCTACTGCTGTCTGAAGGTGAAAGCAGTCAGACTCTGCTTCGCCCAGCTCTAGATTCACTCCTTTTTGCTCTTCTTCCGTCGGGTCTGGAGTTACCCCTACTGACGGATCTACCTCGAAAGGGCTGTGTAAACTGAGGCAAAGGCGTTTCTACTTTAGGTTTATGGCTAGTAAAAGAAGTCGGAAGAACTTTCCGTGCTGTCTTGATGACCAAATCATGGGTGGCCTTCTGAGCTAAAGAAGAAGCAACCTCTTTCACAAGTTCCTGCGGAAACAGAGATGGAGACAGAGGCACAAACAGCAATTCAGACTTCTGACAAGGGGTGACACCCAAGGAAAGGAAAGAACACATCTGTGCTCTTTTCTTGAGAACTCCAGCTGTAAAAAGAGCTGCTAATACATTAGAGCCATCTCCAACAGCTTTGTCCATACACGACATTATCTGAATAATACTGTCCGGGTCAGAATTCTTAAAAGTCGAAACTTTCTTCCCCAAGGCTCCCAGAGTCCAATCGAGGAAGTTGAAAACCTCGAAGGCTCTGAAGACGCCTTTGAGAAGATGGTCGAGTTCAGAAGTCGTCCAGTAACTCTTAGTCCGTCGCATGGCCAACCGACGAGAAGAGTCTACAAGGCTTGAGAAGTCTCCCTGGGCAGAGGCAGGAACTCCCAAGCCGAGAACTTCTCCTGTCTCGTACCACATGCTTGACTTGGAAGCTAGTCTAGCTGGAGGGAAAGAGAAAGAAGACTTGCCAAGATCTTTCTTGGACTGCAGCCAGTCTCCCAACAGTCATAAGGCTCTTTTCGAAGATCTGGAAAGAACCATCTTGGTGAAAATAGGCACCTGAGCTGCCAACCCCAGGGTAAACTCAGAAGGGGGGGGGAGCATGGAGCAACAGGAAAGAAGTGATTAGGAAAAACTTCCGTAAACACTTTCATGATTTTCTTAAGATCCAAAGAATGCTGTATGGTCTTAAGCTCTTCTCCCTCCGAGAAGTCTTCCAAAAGGTCAGCCGAGGAAAGGTGGTCATCAACCTCTTCCTCCGACAAGACTCCAACTGAAGTAGCGATGTCTTTGCGGACCTGACTTTTGACTGCGTGATCTTGATGGTTGGCGTCACGTTCAACAGCTTGACATTCGGCATCAACTTGACGCTTGGCGTCATGATCAAACGTTCGGCGTCGTGTCTAACTTGACGTGCGGAGTCACGTGATTGGCGCTCGGCGTCACGTTTAACTTGTCGTTCGGCGTCACGCTTAACCTGTCATTCGGCGTCACCTTTAGCAGCATGATGAAAGCCTTCACATGCTTCTACGTTCGCTTGAAGCTCAGCTTCACGCCTGGAAGCTTGACGTTTGAGGTTAAGCTTATCAGATTTATGACGTCCAAGCTTGACGTTTGAGGTTAAGCTTATCAGATTTATGACGTCCAGGCTGCGAAGCTTCCTGACGTTCTGGAACTTGTTGAGTTACTCCTTTATCAGTAGAGTGAAATGACTGCATAAACGAGGAAAACTTAAGCTGCATGTCCTGTAACAAAGACAACTTAGGATCAACTTGCAGTAAAGTTGGAGCGGGAACGTCAGCAACAAAATTACCTTCTTCATTGCTCGCGTTACGCGTCGATCGCCCAGAAGACGCCACCCAGTCAGACGGTAGCGGCGGAGCATGAACAGACGGAATAACAGATTCAGGAACTTGTTCAGCAACAGGCTGGGCTGGACGCCTAACAGAGCCAGACGTTCTAACAGGACGTTTGGCAGGAGAACCTTCTTCAGAAGAAGGAAAAGGCTCTGGACTGTCCCAATGACAACAGCCAGGAGCTTGAGGCGATAAAACGCGACGCTGATCTACTGCAACCATTTTCCTCTTGAGAGGTCTAGAAACTTGACGCCAGTCACGATTCGACTGCTTGCTGACCACTGCATCATCCGACGATGAGGTAAACTTAACCTCACCTTACCCATGGTGAGGGCGAGCGTCCCGTGAAACGTCATTAGGTACGCTCAAGGGGATGTCTGCTCGAGTGACTACGCCTCTCGTTCCATTTCGCCGATCGACATTCCTTCTCCCAGGGGTTGGGGGGCTTGGAAGAGGTCTAAGGCTAGGTGAACGACAGGTTCGAGCACACGCACCCTCTACAGCACTGAACACATTAACCACACTTTTGGCACTAACACTGGAACTTTTAAGCTAATTAACATCGGACATAAGTTGATTCCTGTTCGTAGCAAGCGACTCAACCCTAACACCAAGGGCTTGAATCGCGATCATCATGTCCTTAAGTGTAGGCTCAGCGGTAACAGTAGGGTGGTCATGAACTACCACTACAGGGGAAGGAATAGATTCAGTGACATGGGAAGAGGATAATTCTCTAGATCGAGAAGAACTACGTCTAACTCTCTCTCTCTCTAACTTACGAGTGTAGTGGTCGAAATCCAGCCACTCACTCTCAGACAATAAAAGGCATTCATCACATCGATCCATTAATTGACAAACTTTACCTCTACATTTAGTACATATTGAGTGGGGATCGATAGAGGCTTTAGGAAGACGGGTTTTACAGCCTTTCATAGACTTTCTATAAAATGGGGAAGGGTCAGCCATTTTGGAAAAATTTAAGAGAGAGATCAAAACAAGCAAAGGTCAAAGTTACTCCAAATCAAAAAAGGTTCAACAGAATTCGTAAGAAAAATCCAATCAAGCGAAAGCCAATAACCAAAATTTGTACATCACCAAAGATACAGCAAAAATCCAGGTTACAACGAGCAAATATTCCAATGATGTTGCCAGCAATGGCGGCAGGGAAGATCTGAGGATTCATGGAATGGTTACAGTTACCTGGCAAGTGGTGGCGCTAGTAGTACACCTAGCTACCCAAGCTGCGATTGCCAAGAGTTTTGAATTTCTGCCGTGACGTCTGGGACTTAAGCTATATATATATCCACCGGGTAAGTCATATGTTTAAAAAGTACAAGTACTGTATAACTTATAGGCTACCTAATCTAAGATGCAACTCTATACTGTACTGTATTCTCGGGTAGTGTGCATATTGCAGACAAATATTGATTTCATCCTGTTTTTATCCTATCAACTATTGTACAAAATAATAGTTGTTCTACATATCTTGAAACCTAAGAAAATTATCATATTGGACCAATTACTCAAATTTCAAAAGTTCACAAGATTTCATCGAATTCAGGACTTGCAGCATGTAACTGACATAGCCTGAGATACATTGCATTATGTAAAGCTACTACAGCCGAGATAAAATGTTATTTTCATTAGTAAAATAAATTTTTGAATATACTTACCCGATAATCATGTAGCTGTCAACTCCGTTGCCCGACAGAATTCTACGGAAGGGATACGCCAGCGATCACTATACAAGAAGGGGGTGTACTCACCAGCGCCACCTGTGGCCAGGTACTGCAGTACTTCTTGTTGACACCACCTCAATTTTTCCTCGGTCCACTGGTTCTCTATGGGGAGGAAGGGTGGGTCAATTAAATCATGATTATCGGGTAAGTATATTCAAAAATTTATTTTACTAATGAAAATAACATTTTTCAATATTAATCTTACCCGATAATCATGTAGCTGATTCACACCCAGGGAGGTGGGTGAAAACCAGTGTACATGTATATCAAGAAGCTAAGTATCCCGTATTTCATATTATCAGTTATTCAAAATAACAATGAAATTATAAGTACCTGGTAAGGAAGTCGACTTGAACCATTACTCTGCCTTTAATAAGTTCGTCTTCCTTACTGAGCGCAGCGTTCCTCTTAAGAGGCTGAACAACCCTAAGGTGCTGAAGTATAAAGGGCTGCAACCCATACTAAAGGACCTCTACACAACCTCTAACCTAGGCGCTTCTCAAGAACGAATTGACCACCCGCCAAATCAACTAGGATGCGGAAGGCTTCTAGCCTACCGTAACAACCCAAAAAACAACAATAAAAGCATTCAAGAGAAAGGTTAAAAAAAGGTTATGGGATTAAGGGAATGTAGTGGCTGAGCCCTCACCTACTACTGCACTCGCTGCTACGAATGGTCCCAGGGTGTAGCAGTTCTCGTAAAGAGACTGGACATCTTTGAGATAAAATGATGCAAACACTGACTTGCTCCTCCAAAAAGTTGCATCCATAATACTCTGCAGAGAACGGTTCTGTTTAAAGGCCATCGAAGTGGCTACAGCTCTCACTTCGTGGGTCCTTACCTTCAGCAAAGCAAGGTCTTCATCCTTCATGTGAGAATGAGCTTCTCTAATCAGAAGCCTTATATAATACGAAACTGCGTTTTTGGACATAGGCATCGAAGGTTTCTTGATGGCACACCATAAGGCCTCTGATTGTCCTCGTATAGGTTTTGACCTTTTAAGATAGTATTTTAGAGCTCTGACAGGGCAAAGAACTCTCTCTAGCTCGTTACCCACCATGTTGGAAAGGCTAGGAATTTCGAACGATCTAGGCCAAGGACGTGAAGGAAGTTCATTTTTTGCTAAAAATGTTATTTTTATTAATAAAATAAATTTTTGAATATACTTACCCGATAATCATGTAGCTGTCAACTCCGTTGCCCGACAGAATTCTATGGAGGGATACGCCAGCTATCACAATACTAGAAGGGGGTGTATTTACCAGCGCCACCTGTGGCCAGGTACTCAAGTACTTCTTGTTGACACCTCCTCAATTATTCCTCGGTCCACTGGTTCTCTATGGGGAGGAAGGGAGGGTCGATTAAATCATGATTATCGGGTAAGTATATTCAAAAATTTATTTTATTAATAAAAATAACATTTTTCAATATTAAACTTACCCGATAATCATGTAGCTGATTCACACCCAGGGGGGTGGGTGAAAAACCAGTGTACAAGACTAAAGGATAGCTAAGTATCCCGTATTTCATATAATCAGTTATCCACAATAACAATGAAATAATAAGTACCTGGTAAGGAAGTCGACTTGAACCGTTACTCTGCCTTTAATAAGATCGTCTTCCTTACTGAGCGCAGCGTTCCTCTTGGGAGGCTGAATCAACTCAAAGGTGCTAAAGTATACAGGGCTGCAACCCATACTAAAGGACCTCATCACAACCTTTAACCTTGGCGCTTCTCAAGAAAGAATTGACCACCCGCCAAATCAACAAGGATGTGGAAGGCTTCTTAGCCGACCGTACAACCCATAAAAAGTATTCAAGAGAAAGGTTAAAAAGTTATGGGATTATGGGAATGTAGTGGCTGAGCCCTCGCCTACTACTGCATTCGTTGCTACGAATGGACCCAGGGTGTAGCAGTACTCGTAAAGAGACTGGACATCTTTGAGATAGAATGATGCGAACACTGACTTGCTTCTCCAATAGGTTGCATCCATAACACTCTGCAGAGAACGGTTCTGTTTGAAGGCCACTGAAGTAGCCACAGCTCTCACTTCATGTGTCCTTACCTTCAGCAAAGCAAGGTCTTCTTCCTTCAGATGAGAATTTGCTTCTCTAATCAGAAGCCTGATGTAGTAAGAAACTGAGTTCTTAGACATTGGTAGAGAAGGCTTCTTGATAGCACACCATAAGGCTTCTGATTGTCCTCGTAATGGTTTTGACCTTCTTAGATAGTACTTAAGAGCTCTAACTGGGCAAAGTACTCTCTCCAGTTCGTTCCCCACCCTGTTGGACAGGCTTGGGATCTCGAACGACTTAGGCCAAGGACGGGAAGGAAGCTCGTTTTTAGCCAAAAAACCGAGCTGCAAGGAACATGTAGCCGTTTCAGATGTGAAACCTATGTTCCTGCTGAAGGCGTGGATCTCACTTACTCTTTTACCTGTTGCTAAGCACACGAGGAAAAGAGTTTTTAATGTGAGGTCCTTAAAAGAGGCTGATTGGAGCGGTTCAAATCCTGATGACATTAGGAACCTTAGGACCACGTCTAGATTCCAGCCTGGAGTGGACAACCGACGTTCCTTTGAGGTCTCAAAAGACCTAAGGAGGTCCTGTAGATCTTTGTTGGAGGAAAGATCCAAGCCTCTGTGGCGGAAAACCGCTGCCAACATACTTCTGTAACCCTTGATCGTAGGAGCTGATAGGGATCTTACGTTCCTTAGATGTAACAGGAAGTCAGCAATCTGGGTTACAGTGGTACTGGTTGAGGAAACTGCATTGGCCTTGCACCAGCTTCGGAAGACTTCCCATTAAGACTGATAGACTCTGAGAGTGGATGTCGTCCTTGCTCTGGCAATCGCTCTGGCTGCCTCCTTCGAAAAGCCTCTAGCTCTTGAGAGTCTTTCGATAGTCTGAAGGCAGTCAGACGAAGAGCGTGGAGGTTTGGGTGTACCTTCTTTACGTGAGGTTGACGCAGAAGGTCCACTCTAGGAGGAAGAGTCCTGGGAACGTCGACCAGCCATTGCAGTACCTCGGTGAACCATTCTCTCGCGGGCCAGAGGGGAGCAACCAACGTCAGCCGTGTCCCTTTGTGAGAGGCGAACTTCTGAAGTACCCTGTTGACAATCTTGAACGGCGGGAATGCATACAGGTCGAGATGGGACCAATCCAGCAGAAAGGCATCCACGCGAACTGCTGCTGGGTCTGGAATCGGAGAACAATACAAGAGGAGCCTCTTGGTCATCGAGGTAGCGAATAGATCTATGGTTGGCTGACCCCACAGGGCCCAAAGTCTGCTGCAAACATTCTTGTGAAGGGTCCACTCTGTGGGGAAGACCTGACCCTTCCGGCTGAGGCGATCTGCCATGACATTCATATCGCCCTGAATGAGCCTCGTTACCAGCGTGAGCTTTCGATCTTTTGACCAAATGAGGAGGTCCCTTGCGATCTCGAACAACTTCCTCGAATGAGTCCCTCCCTGCTTGGAGATGTAAGCCAAGGCTGTGGTGTAGTCGGAGTTCACCTCCACCACCTTGTTAAGCTGGAGGGACTTGAAGTTTATCAAGGCCAGATGAACTGCCAACAACTCCTTGCAATAGATGTGAAGTGTCCTTTGCTCCTGATTCCATGTTCCCGAGCATTCCTGTCCGTCCAGTGTCGCACCCCAGCCCGTGTCCGATGCGTCCGAGAAGAGACGGTGGTCGGGGGTCTGAACAGCCAATGGTAGACCTTCCTTGAGAAGAATGCTGTTCTTCCACCACGTTAGAGTAGACCTCATCTCTTCGGAAACAGGAACTGAGCCCGTCTCTAGCGTCATGTCCTTTATCCAGTGAGCAGCTAGATGATACTGAAGGGGGCGGAGGTGGAGTCTCCCTAACTCGATGAACAGGGCCAGCGATGAAAGTGTCCCTGTTAGACTCATCCACTGCCTGACTAAGCATCGGTTCCTTCTCAGCATGCTCTGGATGCATTCTAGGGCTTGGAAGATCCTTGGGGCCGACGGACAAGTCCGAAAAGCTCGACTCTGAAGATCCATACCCAAGGAGACAATGGTCTGGGATGGAACGAGCTGAGACTCCTCAAAATTGACCAGGAGGCCCAGTTCCTTGGTCAGATCCATAGTCCATTTGAAAATCTCCAGACAGCGACGACTTGTGGGAGCTCTTAAAAGCCAGTCGTCTGACGGAGCCGGACACAAGATCATGATACTGCTGCACAGTCTGTAAACTGTCAATCATGGGCAAGCGAGGAAGTACAGTGACAACCCGAATCTGTCTAGACTGTCTGGGTCGTACAGACAACTCCTTAACGGGTTGCTGAGGTTGCCGCACTGCGTCACAACAAGTCCCTTCTGTTGGTTGTTGAACGTCTTCCCCGTGACACATTGACTCCGTAAACAAAAAATCCTCTAACAAGGACTAAGCTTGGACTGCATGTCATGCAACACAGCTCAAGGTCTATGGGAGCAGGTGTGGTAACAGACGGGATTAGTGGCTGAAGTGGAACCATTACCTTCCCTGTAAGCATGTTATGCTTAAATAAAAGTCCATAAGAGGTTATGCAGCTAAAGGCTCCCTCCAAATGACAGAGTCCTCAAGGGAATATCAGAAGGAGGGAGAAAAGAACTTTCTCATCTACAGGGACCTTATCCTAGAAAAGCTAAGTTCTCTGAGTGAGGGTTCACTGGTGCAAAAGCAGCAGACTAGAAGGCAACGTTATGAAACTGCTTGACAGTCTAGTGAGTTGGCAACAACCCAAGATGTGTTGAGAAGCATGCGGTAAGGTATGCAGAGCATGATGTATGCAGAGTATGCTGTATGCAGAGCATGCTGAATGTAGAGCATGTTGTATGCAGAGCATGCTGAATGCAGAGCATGCTGTATGCAGAGCATGTTGTATGCAGAGCATGCTGAATGCAGAGCATGCTGAATGCAGAGCATGCTGAATGCTGAGCATGTAGTAAGCAGAGCCTGCTGTAAGCAGAGCCTGCTGTAAGGAAAGCAGAGCGTGTGCATGGCGTTTAACATTTCTCAGAAATTCCATGACCAGTGCTAGAGTGCTTTATGCATGCTTGCATGGGGTTTAAACCATGGTATGAAAATGGAGGTAAGGTATGCTGAACAGCAGAGTCAGAACGAGCTGGAACAACAATAGTTGTGGTTTCCTCTTCAAGACTCCGATGAGGGAACACCTGAGGCTCAGTCTGCAAAGGCTGAATAAAAGACAAGCAGAAGGAAGGCGCATGGGTGGAGGAGGCTGACTCCTAGCATGAGTGGTTGAACCCAAGGGTTGCGCTTGCTGAGCGGTTGGCGGAAGCGGAGTAGCAAGTTCCAGTTCCTGTGGTGTGAGCGGAGCGCGATGAGGAAGAGGCTGCGCAGAACAAGGTAAATGTCTCGCAAGCTGAGGCTCCTGAGGCGCAAGGCTAAGGTGTTGTGGTGCTTGCCTTGTGGAGGGTTGAGCTCGCTGCAGCAAGAGCTGAGGAGACTGACTCATGGACGGGAGAGGTTGTTGTACCTCAACCGAGTGTTGTATCACTGGTGGAGCAGCAAGTGGAGGCGGAGGAAGAGAGGTATAATCCTCCTGATCCCAATGTAAAGGTTGCCTTAAGGAAGGCGGAGGCTGAACACCACAGGGAACAGCAAACTCAGCACGTGGCTCAACATCGTACGCCTGGCAGGTGGAACTGCTGGCAGGTGGTACTGCGATCAGGCGGAGCGAGTGTAGGTGTAGGGAGTGTAGGTGGAGGCGGAGGAGCAACACTCTCAGCCCGACACTCACGCATCAAGTCCGAAAGCTGTGCTTGCATGGACTGTAGTAGAGTCCACAACATCGTACGCCTGGCAGATGGTACTGTGATCAGGCGGAGCGAGTGTAGGTGGAGGGAGTGTAGGCGGAGGCGGAGGAGCAACACTCTCAGCCCGACACTCACGCAACAAGTCCGAAAGCTGTGCTTGCATGGACTGTAGTAGAGTTCACAACATCGTACGCCTGGCAGGTGGTACTGTGATCAGGTGGAGCGATCATAGGCGGGGGGGGAGTGTAGGCGGAGGCGGAGGCTCACGCATCAAGACCGAAAGTTGTGACTGTATGGACTACAGTAGAGTTAACTTGGGGTCGGCAGACACTAAGTTCTGCTGAGGTAAAGCATTAACAGCAGAGATCTGTTGTGGCAGAACCTTACTCCTCTTAGGCGGAGTGTAATCAACTGATGACTGAGGAGAGTCAGAGCTAACCCAATGACTGCATTCGGGTTGTGAACTTTAACTTCGTACGTCTGGCATAGGTCTGGACTTAACGTTTAAGAGGTCTTGAGACCTGAGACCAGCGTTACTCTGCCTTTATTTTCTCCCCTAATCTCTTCTGCAGACGAGCAAAATAAGGGCTCAATCGTCTGCGGGTGGGAGTGACGGTCTCGGTAAGACACGCCCACAACCACCGAGAATACTTCTGTGCGCCGATCAAGGCCTGCTGAACCCTTATGCCCTTCGACATTGCTTCTCCCCTGGGCTTGGGAGCTTGCAAGAGGTCCCGGACTGGGAGGACGACTGGCGCGCACAAAAGTACCCTCACGCACAAATCACTTATCACTTTGATTTCTGTTTGCACTTATTTCACTGAACTCGAAACTTTAAGTGGTTGTACCTGAAATACGCAATTCTATCCTTTCTCAAAGTTAGTAATTGCGAAAACAGAATTACAATGTAACAGAAAAATCTAATGAAAGATAATTCAGTGGTTGGAAAGAGACTAAACACTAGATCACTCTAGAAACGTTTAGTTTCTTCCCCTAAAGAGACTAGGGAGAAGAGCAAAAACGATAACGACGTTACTCGTACGCCTGGCAGGCTTGAATGAAACGTTTATCCTCTTTCTCCCTCCGTCTCTATCTCTCTCTCTCTCTCTCTCTCTCTCTTGACTTAGAACCTGAGAGAAGAGCCCAATCATATATATCGTTAAAACATATTATTGTTAAAGGAAAAAAACTGAAAAGTTCCTTTATTAGGATCAAAACCATTAAGTTAAGAAAGAATGAACAAAACGCTAGACACGGTTACTCTTACTGCAACGTGAAACCGTGAACATTCTTTCTCTATCGTAACGATAGAGTGCAAGTTGAACGTTCTGAACGTCAACAACTGCAGAGACAAAACAAAACGTTAGTTCAACTTTGAAAACAGTACGAGACTGTCAAAGAAAATCTTTCAAACTCTGTGGCGGAAATAGCATAATATGTTAACAGGTAAAACCGAAATGACGGGCTCAAAGTTTATTAACTTCGGTAAAAGACCGCCTACTATTAGGAAGGTCGAATATAAACAAATATAAAAATTAATTTTAATGAGTTTATAATAAAAGGAAGTTAATCGAAGAGGCCTATAAGAGGCGGAGAGATATAAAATAAATCTATAACTTTTGTTAAGCAAAATTAAGAAAGAGAGTCTATACTCTCTTAGACACCAACACTTCCGTCTAAGGGAAGGGTCGGCCATTGAAAGGTGAACGAGAGTACATACTCTCTCGTCACCATAATTAATCAAATTAATTCCAAAAGCTAACTAAGCTAATATAGAAGTTTCCAGTAAAGCGACAGCCGAAATCAAAGAGAAATACTTCACCAAAGTCGTGAAAATACTCCAAGAACATAAGCGTATCCCAGAACGTCTTGCCGGAAGCACGACAGAGGAATAATTGAGGAGGTGTCAACAAGAAGTACTTGAGTACCTGGCCACAGGTGGCGCTGGTAAATACACCCCCTTCTAGTATTGTGATAGCTGGCGTATCCCTCCATAGAATTCTGTCGGGCAACGGAGTTGACAGCTACATGATTATCGGGTAAGTTTAATATTGAAAAATCCGAGCTGTAAGGAACATGTTGCTGATTCGGATGTGAATCCTATGTTCCTGCTGAAGGCGTGAACCTCACTAACTCTTTTGGCTGTTGCAAGGCAGACGAGGAAAAGAGTTTTGAGAGTAAGGTCTTTGAAAGAAGCTGACTGGAGAGGTTCAAACCTAGGAGACATAAGGAACCTTAAGACTACGTCTAGATTCCAGCCTGGAGTGGACAATCGACGTTCTTTAGAAGTCTCGAAAGATTTAAGGATGTCTTGTAGATCCTTGTTGGAGGAAAGATCCAAACCTCTGTGGCGGAGAACTGAAGCCAACATACTTCTGTACCCTTTGATCGTAGGAGCCGAAAGAGATCTAACATTCCTAAGATGTAACAGGAAGTCAGCAACTTGGGTTACAGAGGTATTGGTAGAGGAAACTGCATTGGCTCTGCACCAGCTTCGGAAGACTTCCCACTTGGATTGATAGACTCTACGAGTGGATATCCTCCTTGCTCTGGCAATCGCTCTGGCTGCCTCCTTCGAAAAGCCTCTAGCTCTAGCGAGTCTTTCGACAGTCTGAAGGCAGTCAGACGAAGAGCGTGGAGGTTTGGATGTACCTTCTTTACGTGAGGTTGACGTAGAAGGTCCACTCTTAGAGGGAGAGTCCTGGGAACGTCGACCAGCCATTGTAGTACCTCTGTGAACCATTCTCTTGCAGGCCAAAGGGGAGCAACCAGCGTCAGCCGTGTCCCTTCGTGAGAGACGAACTTCTGAATGACTCTGTTGATGATCTTGAACGGCGGGAATGCATATAGCTCGAGATGGGACCAATCCAGCAGAAAAGCATCCACGTGAACTGCTGCTGGGTCTGGAACTGGGGAACAGTACAAAGGGAGCCTCTTGGTCATGGAGGTGGCGAACAGATCTATTGTTGGCTGACCCCACAAGGTCCAAAGTCTGTTGCACACGCTCTTGTGAAGGGTCCATTCCGTGGGGATGACTTGATCTTTCCTGCTGAGGCGATCTGCCGAGACGTTCATATTGCCCTGAATGAACCTCGTTACCAGTGAGAGGTTTAGACTTCTTGACCAAATGAGGAGGTCCCTTGCTATCTCGTACAGCTTCCTCGAATGGGTCCCTCCCTGCTTGGAGATGTATGCCAAGGCTGTGGTGTTGTCGGAGTTCACCTCCACCACCTTGTTTAGCAGGAGGGACTTGAAGTTCATTAAAGCCAGATGAACTGCCAGCAACTCCTTGCAGTTGATGTGAAGCGTTTCCTGTTCCTTGTTCCATGTTCCCGAGCATTCCTGTCCGTCCAAGGTCGCGCCCCAGCCCGAGTCTGATGCGTCCGAATAGAGATGAAGATTGGGGGTCTGAACCGCTAACGATAGACCCTCCTTGAGAAGGATGTTGGTCTTCCACCACATGAGAGTAGTCTTCATCTCTTTGGTAACAAGAATAGAGACCGCTTCGAGCGTCATATTCTTGTCCCAGTGAGCTGCTAGATGGAATTGAAGGGGGCGGAGGTTGAGTCTCCCTAACTCGGTGAACAGGGCTAACGATGACAGGGTCCCTGTTAGACTCATCCACTGTCTCACCGAGCATCTGTTCCTCTTCAGCATGCTCAGAATGCACTCTAGGGCTTGGCTGATTCTTGGGGCCGACGGAAAAGCCCGAAAAGCTTGACTCCGAATCTCCATTCCCAGGTAAACGATGGTTTGGGAAGGAATAAGCTGGGACTTTTCTAAGTTGACCAAAAGACCCAGTTCCTTGATCAAGTCCAAAGTCCAGTTGAGACTCTCCAGACAGCGACGACTTGTGGGGGCTCTTAACAGCCAGTCGTCTAAATAAAGGGAGGCTCTGATGTCCGCCAAGTGGAGGAATTTCGCCAAATTCCTCATCAGTCGCGTAAACACCATAGGCGCCGTGCTTAGGCCAAAACACAGGGCTTGGAATTGGTACACAACCTTTCCAAAAACGAATCTCAGGAAAGGTTGGGAGTCTGGATGAATAGGAACGTGAAAGTAAGCGTCTTTCAGATCCAACGAGACCATCCAGTCCTCCTGCCTGACCGCTGCTAGGACCGACTTCATCGTCTCCATAGTGAACGTCTGCTTGGTGACATAAGCATTGAGCGCACTGACGTCCAGCACCGGTCTCCACCCTCCTGTCTTCTTGGCCACCAGAAAGAGACGGTTGTAGAAGCCCGGGGATTGATGGTCCCGGACTATCACCACTGCCTCCTTCTGTAACAGGAGCGACACCTCTTGGTGTAACGCTAGCCTCTTGTCCTTTTCCTTGTAGTTGGGAGAGAGGTTGATGGGAGAAGTGGTCAGAGGGGGATTGCGGCAGAATGGTATCCTGTAACCCTCCCTTAGCCACTTGACAGACTGGGCGTCTGCACCTCTTCTTTCCCAAGCTTGCCAGAAGAGCTTGAGTCTGGCTCCTACTGCTGTCTGGAGAGGAGGAGAGTCAATGTTTGCCTTTCGAAGGCTTGGGACCTTTCTTGGACCTGCCCCTGAAACCGTCTGGACGGGTACTTCCTCGGCTGGGGGCTCTGCCACGAAAGGGCGGAATAAATCTTGTAGCAGGAGTATCGGCCACTGGGGTGCGGTAAGTTCTAGGAACCGAAGGAGCAACCTTAGCCTTACGTGCTGAAGAGGCCACAAGGTCATGAGTGTCCTTCTGAATAAGAGCCGCAGACAATTCCTTGATAAGGTCCTCAGGAAACAGGAACTTAGAAAGCGGAGCAAAAAGTAACTGAGACCTTTGACAAGAGGTGATACCAGTGGAAAGGAAGGTGCAAAGTTGTTCCCTTTTCTTGAGTACTCCCGAAACAAACATGGAGGCAAGTTCGCCGGAACCATCGCGAATTGCTTTATCCATACAGGACATTATAAGCATGGCCGAGTCCTTGTCAGATGGGGCAGTCTTCTTGCTCAAGGCCCCCAGGCACCAGTCGAGAAAATTAAAAATCTCAAAGGCGCGAAAGACTCCCTTTAAGAAGTGGTCTAAGTCAGAAAAGGTCCAGCAGACCTTAGAGCGCCTCATAGCCGACCTTCGTGGAGAGTCAACCAAACTTGAGAAGTCAGCTTGGGCAGAGGCAGGGATTCCCAAGCCTGGTTCCTCTCCTGTGGCATACCATACGCCCGCCTTAGAAGTCAGCTTAGTAGGTGGAAACATGAATGACGTCTTCCCTAGTTGCTGCTTGGACTGCAACCAATCCCCTAACATTCTCAAAGCTCTCTTAGAAGATCTAGCGAAGACGAGCTTAGTGTAGGCAGACTTAACAGGTTGCATGCCTAGAGAAAACTCTGATGGAGGAGAGCGAGGGGTAGCAGATACAAAGTGATCCGGGTAAACTTCTCTGAAAAGAGCCAGGACCTTGCGAAAGTCAATGGAGGGTGGTAACGACTTGGGTTCCTCCACGTCAGAAGAGGGATCATCCAGGTGCGCAGCTTCCTCCTCAGAAACCTCATCACCTGAGGGTTGAGAAGCGAGAGGTAAAGTTACAGCGGTATGCTGAACGGCAGAATCCTGACAAGCGGGTGCATATACACTTGCGGATTCATCCTCAAGTCTCTGTTGAAGAGGATGAGGGCTGGTAATGACAAAGTCATGAGGCTGGGAAGAAGGAGGCTCTGCGGGAGTCTGGGGAGCAAGCGTGGTGAGAGGCGACTGTAGTAAAACCTGAGGTTCAGGCTGCAAAGACTGCTCAAGCTGAGGAGAAAGAGGTAGATGCATGCGTTGAGGTGGCTGACTCATTGCATGAGGTTCATGTCTCAAGAGTTGCGCTTGCTTCAAGGGTTGAGGTGGCTGCGCAGTAAGAGGTTCCTGTCTCACGAGTTGAGGTTCTTGAGGTGGGTGCTGCGAGAGTTGAGGTGGCGGCTGCGCAGAAAGAGGCTCCTGTCTCACGAGTTGAGGTTCTTGAGGTGCTTGCCTCGAGAGTTGAGGTTCTCGCCTCGAGGAAAGTGGAGGTATCAGCTGCGAGAGCTGAGGTGGCTGCCTCAAGGATGGCAGAGGTTGTCGTACCTCAAGAGGTTGCTGCCTCGAGGATGGTCTTACTGCAAGAAACTCTTGCCTCAAAGGTAGAGGAGGTTGTAAGGCATAAGACTCCTGTCCCCATTGTTGAGGAGGTTGCCGCGTGGTAAGAGGTTCCTGCCTCAAGGAAGGTGGAGGTTGCTGCACAACGCTGGTATCTGGCAACTCCCAACGCGGTAGCTCACGCATGGAGGTAGCTTGAGGAACCTCAACTTCGTACGTCTGGCAGACTGGACTGCGTAGAGGAGGAGGAGCGCTCGCAGGAGGAGGTGTAACCTTCTCTGCCTGAAACTCACGCATCAATACCGCAAGCTGCGACTGCATAGACTGCAGCAAAGCCATCTTGGGATCAACAGACGTTGAGGTCTGTTGAGGCAGAGCCTTAACAGAAGTTGAGGTCTGTTGAGGCATCGCCTTACCTCTCTTAGGAGGCGTGCAGTCACCTGATGACTGCGGCGAGTCAGAGCTAGCCCAATGACTACATCCGGGCTGTAGAACTCGTGCGGTCTGGACTTTACGCTTAAGAGGTCTTGAGACCTGAGTCCAGCGTTTTCTCCCCGAAAATTCTTCTGCAGACGAGTAAAATAAGGGCTCAATCGTCTGAGAGTGGAAGTGACGATCTCTGTAAGATACGCCCGCAACCACCGAGGATACTGCTGTGCGCCGATCAAGGCCTGCCGAACCCTTTTGCCCTTCGACATTGCTTCTCCCCTGGGCTTGGGAGCTTGCAAGAGGTCCCGGACTGGGAGGACGACTGGCACGCACAGAAGTACCCTCACGCACAACACTGACACTGACACTAGCACTCGGCACAGCACTGGCACTACCACTTCCCACTGCACTTTTCACTTTAAGTTCCTTGACGTCTGCCAAGAGGAACTTGTGGTCACTCACTACCGACTCCACTTTATCACCTAAAGCCTGAATGGCACGTAAAACATCAGACATATCAGGCTGAGCACAAATAGTAGGATCGGGGGTAGCCACTACAGGGGGAGGAAAAGGTTGAGGATCATGGGGTGAGGAATAAAGCGAAGAGCGAGCCGAACTCCTCCTAACTCTCTCTCTCTCTAACTTAGTGGTATACTTGAGGAATCGAACAAAATCAAGTTCCGAAAGTCCGGCGCATTCCTCACATCGATCTTCCAACTGACAGGATTTTCCCCTACAGTCAGAACAAACGGTGTGAGGATCAACCGAGGCCTTCGGAATACGCCTAATACAAGTCCTACATCGTCTTTGGGGAGGAGCTTGAGAAAGGTCGGACATCTTGAATCAAAGAACAGTCAAGGGGGGATTCCAATTAAAGCAAAATATCGTTAACCATTAATCAAATCAATCTAAAAGCTATCTAAGCTAAGAGACAAGTTTCCTGTATAGCGAAAGCTGAAATCTTAGAGCAATACTTCACCAAAAACCGTGAACAAGACTCCAAAATTATAAGCGTATCCATGTAGGTCTTGCCGGAAGCACGACAGAGGAAAAATTGAGGTGGTGTCAACAAGAAGTACTGCAGTACCTGGCCACAGGTGGCGCTGGTGAGTACACCCCCTTCTTGTATAGTGATCGCTGGCGTATCCCTTCCGTAGAATTCTGTCGGGCAACGGAGTTGACAGCTACATGATTATCGGGTAAGATTAATATTGAAAATTGTATTTTGTAAGACTGCTAGATGAATGAAGGGGGTAGGTCATAAGAGAGGCATAACCCTTCTTACCCTGATTTGAGATTTTTCTGGCACCCCGAC
Organism: Palaemon carinicauda; assembly: GCF_036898095.1. Taxonomy (NCBI): domain Eukaryota; kingdom Metazoa; phylum Arthropoda; class Malacostraca; order Decapoda; family Palaemonidae; genus Palaemon; species Palaemon carinicauda. The sequence goes on along the minus strand of NC_090761.1, from coordinate 60,885,734 downwards.
ATCCAAGGTCATTAACGCTGTCCCCTGGTAAGAAAGGAAATGGTAAAGTTAGGTTGGATGGGATATCTTACAATAAGTCATTCCATTAATTTAATTACAAAAACTGTAGAGCACAACACCAGCCATAATCAGCTCTTCCACAGAAAACATGACGAATTCTCATTTCCTATGTGACCAATCAGCATCTCTTTGCAGTAGTATTAGATGTGTACCATCGTTTATACTACCAACAGTAATAGAGCACAGCATTAAGATACCCTTTAGAGCTTCTAGTACAGTTGCAGCAAAATACCCAAGACCAAATATGTTACAACTATACGCAACGTCCATGTTGGAACTTGCATGCAAAAACACAGAATAATTGAAATAAACTATGAAAAACATGCCTGCAAATAATCAAGGATCAATGTGGTACAGTCTAACTATAGACCTTACTTCAGACTATGGCTAATATTTAGGTAATTCTTTACCGTTGCACCAGAATTACGGAACACCATTAGCTTAACTTTTTCCTTAACCCAACCGGTGTCATTTTTGAAGAAAACCAGCAATTTTTTTTATAAGGAAAAGTTGGTTTTTACTAGGAAAGGTTACCCTGATGGCAAGTACAGTAATACTACCCAACCTAAAGTCAATTTCTTTTAGCGAGGCATATTTGCACCGACTCGCAGCGGTGTCCTTTTAGCTCGGAAAAGTTTCCTGATCGCTGATTGGTTGGTCAAGATAATTCTAACCAATCAGCAATCAGGAAAATTTTATGAGCTAAAAGGGCACCGTTGCGAGTCGGTGCAAATCTGCCTCGCTAAAAGAAATGGACTATAGGTAATGAGATCTTGCTTACATAAAGGGTGCACGACTACAGTTATATCATTATCACAATTTAAGGGGTGAATATAGTTCATTGAGACAGATGTAAACTTTCTTATTTCTTGTCAAATAGCTTTACTTTAAGGGGACATTGTTGTTTAGCTTACTCTGAAATGTGATATGCCTAAAATTAAGTGTTTTACAATTTAGGAAATATGATTTCGTTACCTTGACAGGAGTGAAGCCAGTTCGGAAGCAAACACAGGAATAACACTTAGCCTTAGGGAAATCTAAGGATATGCCTGTCTAATGGGGGATCACAGAGGGCGTAGCCCAAAGGGTATGTATGGATACGGCTCCTATGTCAGGTTAGCTGATTTTCTTGTGTTTGTTTCCCTTTTTAAGTGTGGTTTTCCAGTCGTAACTCTTGAAAATTTCCTCGCTGTCTCTCCCAACGAACTAGAAAGATTCCTAATTCACAATTAAGGGTTCCCTATTTAAGGTAGTTCCCAAAACATGATTCGTAAATAAACAAATCCATTCTAAACATGTTTATCTCAATTCAAAATTTCGCCAATTGTATAATTTTACCTTTAACTGTTCATTCAATTTACACTTACACATTGATAAATATTACTAATATACCCCTTAGTGCCATACCTTCTCCGAAATGTGGATTTAGGCCATTCTATTTCGTAAAATTCGTATTTTGACACTTTTACCAAGATGGCTGCCATCAGCTGATCCTGGTGACAGATGCTAAAACTAAAATATCAAAATAACAGAGAAATGGCAACTGGCAACTCTTACTTTATACAAAATTTTATATATATATAGATATATATATATATATATATATATATATATATATATATATATATATATATATATATATATATATATATATATATATATATATGTATGTGTGTGTATATGTATATGTATATATACATTATATATATATATATATATATATAATATATATATATATATATATATATATATATATATATATAATATATATATATATATATATATATATATATATATATATATAATGTGTGTGTGGAAAAGCTACCCATTAGCTCACGAATTAGAGATTTGTGACAGATCATGAGATTAGCTAACTCTGGAAAATACATTATTATTATTATTATTATTATTATTATTATTATTATTATTATTATTATTATTATTATTATTATTATTATTAGCTATGCTACAACCCAAGTTGGAAAAGCAAGATGCTATAAGCCCAAAGGGCTCTAACGGGGAAAATTCGACCAGTGAGGAAAGGAAATAAGACAGAAATGATATGAGAAACATTGAACAATTAAAATAAAATACTATAAAAACAGCAACAACAACAACAAAACAGACATTTCTTATATAAAATATAAAAAAAAAAACTTATGTCAGCCTGTTCAACATAAAAACATTTGCTGCAAGATTGAAGTTTTGAAGTTCCACCGATTCAACTACCCGAATAAGAAGATTATTCCACAATTTGGTCACAGCTGGAATAAAACTTCTAGAGTACTGTGAAGGCCTGACTATTAGAATTAACTGCACGCCTATTATAGTATTGCGAGCAGGAGGGAACTGTCCAGGAAGATCTAAATGTAAAGGATCAGATTTATATAAAAAAAAAAAAACCTTATGCAGTCTTATGTAAAATAAATGAATAAGACTTGGGAATGTAATGGAAGATATTTGTATTTATACGAATCTTTAAACTTTCAGTAGAACATAATTATTGCATTTATTTGTTTTCATTTCATTGGTTCGTTTTCTTTTTAGATTCCGAAGACAGTCTAACTAAAATGTTTAATAATTCACACTAGCAGGGTGTTGAGTTGTTTTGATATGAACAGGACTGGTTCAATTTAGTTTAGGAATAATATTTATATAGATCCTACGTAGTTACTAGCTGCCCATCTCAGTATTTAAAGTTATAAACGTTGTCTATGTATAGATTATGAAATTCATCCTACTCTTTGGACGTCACAAATTCATCCTAGTTTTTTGACGTCACAGATATTGCACATAAACAAACCATTATAATAAGATGCTGTTCCAGTACTAACTATTAGTAAATGGAAGACCTATATTTACACCTATATACTTTACTCAGCATTCAATTGCAAAGGGGATTAACCAGATATGTTCTTTGGAAAAAAATAGTTGAAGGGTTTACCGTTCTCACCATTCTTCTCTTCATAGAAGTAATCTTTAAACTCATAAATCTCAAAATTTAATCCTCCATTGGCTACTTGCTTGACCCCTGCAAGGCAGCGTCACCACAGGGGTCACAACCTATATACATTGAGCTAATTAACTTTGGCATGCATTCTGTACTCTCGCTTCTTTGCCAATGCAATGTCATCTATATTTTCTCTAACTTGTAAAAACAGATACCTAATTTATAACCATGGAACGGAAAGTATTTGACTCAAATACAAATGGTTTTAGATTATTGGAATCTAAATATATGTCTACTGTAGGCCCTGAGACAATACAATAAGCTTCCACTAGACATTCCAAAGACTGCCGATATTAAGGCTTTCAAAAGGAAGCTGAAGACTTTCTTGTTCTCTAAGTGCGTCGATAGTGTGGATTCGACAATAAACGAGCAATATGCGGTGTGAAATATTGAATGCTTTCGAACAAACATAATAAAATGACTGTGGAGGTCCTGTAAAGAGTAGGGTTCCCCTGCTGTATAGGACCAGCAAAGCAGCCCCCAAAGTAAAGTAAGATAGACTACTAAATTAGGGCGTGTAGGAAAATGTGTTTTAAACAATGAAAGTAATGTAAGTTTTTCCATATTTAGGAATCACTGCAGCAAAGGTTAAGTCCAATTTTGTCATTTCAGGTTTGAATGGGCTCATATTGCATAGAAATTTCCTCGAGGTTTATGAAGATTGTGGAAACGGATTGTTAACGATAGCGAAGATTTTATACGATATAAATATGGCTTACCAAGTGTCCGCGAATCAGAGATGTAAGTGCCAGTTCAAATGATACCACCGGTAAAGAAATTCCATTTGTAATAAATCTGGCTGATCCAGATTACATCGTTGGATTTGAAACTGAGTAGCGTTGCATGTTAAGCTCCAGGTAAGACTGGAGTTTTTTACGTATATTATCTAGATCTGTTATTTATTTCACTTAAATTGTAGCTGAAATTGAGGTGAATAAGGCACTATTTATCGAGGTTACTCACAAAAAAAAATAAAAAAAAAAATAAACAAAATGAAAAAAAAAAATAAAATCAAAACCATGCAGAATCTCTATTCTTAAACTGCAATCAGCTCTGCAATCAGCTACCAAAAAAAAAATAAATAAATGGAAGGTGATTTTTAAGTTCAAATAAGTATGACTGAAACAGTGTTTCAATGATTTAAATTCGGGAATCATAAAAACCTTTGAATTAAGAGTTGGAGCTCTCGAATATGGAAGAGCATCTGTTTTTTTTAAGAATACCAAAGATTCAAACTCAATAAAAGCCTAAAGTTTAAGAGCTTAACGTCTAAAAAAATATTTACAAGTTTCCCCTTCCTTTAAACAAACGTGTGAACGGCATATAAAATTAGTTAGAAAAAGTATATTTCCAATAAAAAACGAAACGAATTACTGTATTTCTAGTTCTCTAATTTTGAATAATTCAAGTTTTTAAAAATTATATAAATTCTAAAACTCTGAACACCATCTCCTGAATAAAATATAGTTTGATTTTTAGAAATTAAAATCATGTAATTCGACAAATCCATTTAAGTAAAATAGCATCTTGGATGTGAAAATGGCTAAAAAAACACTATAAAGAGATCCTTGAAGTCTTACAGAGCCATTGGTCAGAATGAGCCTCTCTCAGGCGTTCTCTGAGAGAGAGAGAGAGAGAGAGAGAGAGAGAGAGAGAGAGAGAGAGAGAGAGAGAGAGAGAGAGAGAGAGAGAGAGAGAGAGAATCGCAAGTTTTGGGATCTCTCTCAGGCGTAAAGAGAGAGAGAGAGAAGAGAGAGAGAGAGAGAGAGAGGAGAGAGAGAGAGAGAGAGAGAGAGAGAGAGGAGAGAGAGAGGAGAGAGAGAAATAGCAAGTTTTGGGATCTCTCTCAGGCGTAAACAGAGAGAGAGAGAGAGAGAGAGAGAGAGCAGGAGAGAGAGAGAGAGAGAGAGAGAGAGAGAGAGAGAGATAGCAAGTTTTGGGATCTCTCTCAGGCGTAAACAGAGAGAGAGAGAGAGAGAGAGAGAGAGGAGAGAGAGAGAGAGACGAGAGAGAGAGAGAGGAGAGAGAGAGAGAGAGAGAGAGAGAGAATCGCAAGTATTGGGATCTCTCTCAGGCGCGTAAACAGAGAGAGAGAGAGAGGAGAGAGAGAGAAGAGAGAGATGAGAGAGAGAGGAGAGAGAGAGACGAGAGAGGCTAGCTTTGTGCGGAGGGCCGAGCCCAAAAGCCATTTATTATTCATTCGGAAGATGGGTTAGTGGGTTCTGGGAACTGTGGGCCTTGAGCTACGAGGAAGTTGTAGGAGAAAGATAAACCAAGTGAAAAGCAGTTTCCCTCTTGATTCATTCATGTAAATATGAAACAGACGATTAAGATATTGTATTATTCTCGAAGGAATTTGGAAAGGTAGCATTTTATGCAAACATGAAAAGGAAAATCAATTAATTTGCCAACGCTGGATAAATTCAACTTATTCAGTTTATCCTGAATACCAAAATACAGATGGATAACTCACCTGCTCACTTGGGTAACTTTTCAGTCCTTGCGTCACACTGCAATTCCCCCGAGAGTCTAATTTCAATAACCTTCACAGGAGATCCTCAGCCTAAAGTGCATTGGTTTCACCTCTCCATTTATTGACACTGTCCACAAAAAATGCACAATTTCACTTATCTGAAGGCAATAATTGATCCTTCATCACACTTTGGAGGAAAGATAAGCCCACCTTTCCTCCAAGCACCATAATCTTCTCTTTCGGGTACAGTACCGACAAGCTAGAGTAACTAGGTTACTAAGCTCCCAATCACCAAGGTCTACTATATAGACTTCTTTAGACTTTGCCCATCACTAGTCGTAAGGCAGAGATCGTGTGTGAATAAGTCTGCGCATGCGCTTAGATTTCCAAGTCTACATACAGTACATACACAGAGGCACCTCAGTTTTTGATTTAAGATTGTTAATTGGAGTTTAATCAGATAGAAATATAGGCTTAAAATACATGGTACAAACGACTCAGTTTCTTATTCTTCTTCTTCGAACAGTGCCAGAGACTTTACAGGCTTCGCGATGTTACATGAAGCATTGTGTTATAGAGAGAATATACATTTGACCTTAATGAAAATGGGCATGAATGATAAATGTGAGGCTCATCTCCGATGAAATGACGCATGAATATATTAATGAGAATTAAATAACCGCCACCCAAATAACAGGCTCAGTTTAGTCATCAAGATAAACGAAGTAGGGGAATAATAAGATAATTTGTTTCAGTTTTCATTTTGATAACAATAATATGGTACATTTTCACCTACATCATAATTCCTGTTTATTCAAGTCAAGTTCTTAATTATCTTATTTTACAAGATTATGAAAAAAGTGTCATTGAATTGGTACCTCATAAAATATGTCATACTTTTTCAATTCCGTAAAAAAACAAATTTAGGAAAGAAATCATAAAACCCTTATTTTGAAATATTGAATATTTCTAAAATTTATACGAGAAACCAGTTTTTTTTTTTTCAGAGGCTCCTTAACTTCTTTATCTTTCAGTACAAAATTTTCTCCAAAATGTCACAAAAACAATATAAATATTGAAAAGAAAATGATCAATAATTACTTGACCACTCGTTAAAAAAATAATACAATTCACAAGAGTTCCTTGAGAAAAATAACACTGGTCAAGCAATCAGATCAACTTTAGGAAACAATAAATATCGTTGTATCTTTTCTTATTCTGGTATCGTTATACCAAATGTGGCCAATATCGACTTTCAAAATAATATATATTTTTTTGTAAGGTTTACTCAGTGTCTAAAACAACACTTACATAACAGTTAAAAATTTAACATTTCAAAACTTGCTTAATAAGACAAAGCCTTGCGAGGTTATAGCGTATCAGATGGGTCTGCTCAATCTATTTTACATTAATTATTATGATCAGTGATATAGTTAATGATGGCACCATCTTTTCACATAAAAGTAATATGTTATAAAGAGGTCATTTCAGGAGAACATTGAACCCCCTTTCGTAGACTCGGGAATAATTCTTCTTAAATGAAATGTAAAAATAAAAATGCAAGATGAAATTATAATGGACAGTAAACAGCTCAGTTAGAAGGGACGCTGTTCATAAACCTGTAGACTACAATAGTCCTGTGAAGGCACACTGCAAGTAGTAACCCCCTTATGGTTGTATGTAATAAGATCTGCTTTATCCCATCATGGGTAATCTAATAGAGCCAGCCCTGCTGAGGTCCTGCGTAGGTATTCAAGAGATTCCTCCTCGTCTGGACAGTCATCAGGAGGAGATGAGTCGACGTAGGATGGTGCTCGACTCTGCTTCTCAGTATGGGAAGGGACAATCCTATTCCTTGCTCGTGGGCCGTGGCATCAGCCTCGTAGGATTTCTGGGAATTTGCAAAGAGAGAATAGGATTATTCTTTTAAATTACCTAACCTTTATTTGATTACGTAATAATTATTCCAGGTATTTATTTATGTAATCATCTAGACATCAAAAAGTATTTTAATTAACAATTTCTTTGCACATACGGGTCAATGTATGGTGTTAATAGGTCATGTAAACAAAACCGGTTTTAGTCATCACCAACACTAATAATAATTGGTCATATCTTGTATATTCAAACAAATTGAGTTGGTATAAAAATGTTGAGAAAAAGGAAAGCAAAATATATTATAATTAATGAAATAACAGTGGTTTTGTTACTAACTTTATAGCAGGTGTGATTTGCGGAACAATCTAGATTATAGAAATTTCGAATTATAATATTATCGATGTGATCTTTATGTGTAATTGCCTCATTTGGGAGAAATTTCAATGTGCAGGAATGAAATATTCTTCTGTAGTAATTATTCTTAAAATAATTCATTTAGTAAATGGACCTATGGAATGGTTTTGCTCGAGGAGATGGGAACTAGTTGCGAAGCGACTATAGGAGCTTCGTTAATTGAAGTAAATATACTAAAATTAAACAGAATTTGGTAATTGGAGATTAATTTCATTGCTTTAGAAATATGCAATATCAAGTTATACATAGGGTAGCCCAGACCTTGGGGTAGCCGTTAACTATAAGGAAGTTTAATACGTTTATTTTCCAATGAAGATCTGAAGAAGCAATGAAAATAAGACCAAATTTTCAAATATAGTACTTGAAAGCTTTCAGATGCTGCAATAAAGGTGTTTTTTAAAAGATTTAATAATGAGTTTTCTGCTCATGAAGAAATCTGGTTCACAGAGTTGCAATAATCTTCAATGTTCTTCTCACCTGGAAGGATTTATTGATATGTTTCGATAGGAAATCCAATTGAATCAAAGTGAACAAAATTATAAGTGATATGCTCTCCATACTTAGCTTCAGAACTTACAAGTGCGAGTAAATCATCAAGACGCCCACACATCTGCGGGGTGGGCGTGGGAGGAGGCCTGAGGGCGTTGAGGTAAGCCAAGGCGCTGGACCGTCGGCCGCAGTCTTCTTGTAATCCCACGACGTGTCCTGTGCAGGATGGAGGGACAAAAAGCGCTAGATTAACTCTTAGTTTGAGAACTGAATCCTGCTATTTCCGAATACCTAAGGCATTTTATTGCTAATGCAATACTAATGAAGCTATTCATCTATTCGTAGGCTTATTCATAAAAGTGTTTAAAAGTTCATCGGTCACATGTTTAGAGTGACTTTCCAGCTATGCATTATTTGCGCACGTAATGTTATAAATTACTGATCGTTTACAAATTGTTTATACAATATCTCAACAACAACAACAACAGCAAGTGCATCCGTTTCTAGTTCACTGCAGGGTAAAGGCCTCAGATATCACCTCAGTTCCCACTAAAAATCTAGGAATAATTCATTCTAATAGGAAAAATGTAACTTGTAAAAAAAGAAGAAAAAAAAAACGATAATTTGCCCTAATTTACTTCCCATTTCCACCAATCACCTTTTCATAGGTAAAACTGACGTTGGTGTCGACATTGATCCGAGACGCAAATAACTGGTTCCTGAAGAGTAGCGTGCAAGATCATGGTTACGTGTTCCGCTTTGAAATTAACTTCAACTGATAACTCGACCATCAATGGAAAAATACTCTTCATCCTAGAATTTCATGCGCATGAAATTTCCTTTGATAAATCACCAGAGCTACAAAAAAAAAAAAAAAAAAAAAAAAAAAAAAAAAAAAAAAAAAAAAAAAAAAAAAAAAAAAAAGACAGACAGATTTCATAATGTTCATATAGATTAATCACGAATAAACATAAAATTAAGAGCATTTATAAATAAATTTTTATCTCGAACAATTCTAATAATAACCAAATAAATGATTTATAGGGTCATTACCATCATACAGTTATAATCTTACTCAATAGAATTCAACGACTTTTCGCTTCATAAGTCAGTAGTGTTGATGTCAGGGTAATTGTCAGCAACTCAGCCTTGTGCAGAGATACACGATTGTCTGGTTATAATACTGTATATCTTGTATTTTTTTTTATTTTATTTTTTTTTTGATACCGCTGATAAGCTTCCAGAACAAGGGGAACAAGTCGAGAAAGTGGAGGAAAAAAAAAATACTAATTTAGTGATTCACATGATCAATGTCTGTTAGGCAGATTCGAAAATAAAGGAACCAGGATTATTGTTATATTTTCAGTTAAAAAAGTTAAAAGCTCCTGTATATCAAGGTGAAAATTTCTTACAACATTCAAAGCTAGCTGCCATGCAACAGAAAGTCATTATATGAAAATTACAAAATAAATTACCCTCGTTATAAAAACAGCACTGCAGGTCAAACCATTAAAGGCATTGAGCATAAGTGCACACTTAATTAAGTAAGGGAACTCGACCCCTAGAACTGACATCCATTGTGAATGGGTCACAACTTGCGCCAGGCAAATTAAGAGGTCACAGTCACTATACGTGGTCTAGGGGTAACAAACAAAGACACATACAATATAGCGCACAGTATAATTACCCTACAGAAGCGAGACAGAGACACCTCTTTTATGCAGAAAGTCAATTTTTTTCTCCTCCCAATTATTCTGTCCAGTCATTTCCAACCGAAGTCAAATCGTCCCTGTGAAGGATCGCTGTAACAATTTGCGAAAAGAAAATCGCACTAAAATTGGTATCATCAAGGAAAATAAGATATTCTCAAAGGAGTCAATAACAGTAGTTTGAAACACGTAATGCTACAAATAACTCAAAAGTTCGTTTGTGGAGGTATTTTTCGATCCAACATTCAGGTAGTCACGCGTTGCCTGATTCTACTCTCTCTCTCTCTCTCTCTCTCTCTCTCTCTCTCTCTCTCTCTCTATCTCTCTCCTCTCTCTCTCTCTCTCTCTCTCTCTCTCTCTCTCTCTCTCTCTCACTCTCTTGGATTATTGTAATCATTGTAATCTTGAGACATGAACATTGATTACGTACATACTCCCAGTTGCATCTATTCACAATCCAAAGGAACTATTGATGTTTTAACATTCATATTTGGAACGAGAGAGAGGAGAAGAGAGAGAGAGAGGAGAGAGGAGAGAGAGAGAGAGAATGAGAGAGAGAGAGAGAGAGGAGAGAGAGAGAAGAGACAAAAATTTATACTTGGATTCAATTTCCATAGAATAATTTCTCTATGGAATAATTTTCGAAGTTCAATTTCAATTGAGTAATTTCCCATCGAATAATTTTCTAAACTTAATTTCCATAGAACCAATTTCTTTATAAAATATTTTTTTAAGTTCAACTTCCATTGAGTAATTTCTTTTTGGAAAAATATTCTAAGTTCAATTTCCATAGAGTAATTTCTCCATAAAATTCTCTAAGTTAAATTTCCATGAAGTAATTTCTCTATAAAATCATTTTCTTGGTTCAATTCTCTATGGAATAATTTTCTAAAGTTCAATTTCCATAGAGTAATTTCTCTATGGAATAATTTTCTAAGTTCAATTTCAATAGAACAATTTCTCTATGGAATAATTTTCTAAGTTCAATTTCCATAGGGTAATTTTGCACATTACTCTGAGGAGGGAGGCCATTAATTTCTTCGATCTTTTTTTGTGTTCATGTTCCCTCTAGACCAGGACCCTCTAAAATGCCTGGTATGCCAATTAAGTTAGTTTCAAATACTGAGTGCCATGTCTGGATCAATCACGAAGAAGATGGATGGAACCTTTGTGCATAGTTGTCCTTCTCTGGCACCGTAATGGTTGTGCAAGGAATTATTATTATTATTATTATTATTATTATTATTATTATTATTATTATTATTATTATTATTATCATTACTTGCTAAGCTACAATCCTAGTTGGGAAAGGAGGATGCTATAAGCCCAGGGGCTCCAACAGGGAAAATAGCCAGTGAGGGAAAGGAAACAACGAAAAATAAAATATTCTAAGAGCAGTAACAATATTAAAATGAATATTGTTGATAAAAGCTATAAAAACTTTAACAAAACTAGAGGAAGAGAAATAAGATAGAATAGTGTGCCCGAATGTACCCTCAAGCAAGAGAACGCTAACTCAACATTGGAAGGCCATGGCACAGAGGCTATGGCACTACCCAAGACTAGAGAACAATGGTTTGGTTTTGGAGTGTCCTCCTAGAATTTCTCGAGTAATCGCATACACAAGTTTGTCTTTGTAATATATGAAGAGATCTACTTTGATGTTTGTACTGTTCTTACAATATTTCATATTAATTATTCGATACATCTCTTGTAGTTTCTTCATTTATTTCCTTTCCTCAATGGGATATGTTTCCTTGTTGGAGTCCTTGTGCGTATAACATTCTGCTTATCCAATTATGCTTTTTAGCTTGGCTATTAATAATAATAATAAAAAATAATAACAATAACATGCTACAGGAATTATCGATAACCTGAAATTCTATGCAAGTGATATGAAAGATTATACATAAGCTGTTTCACACCAGAGGGCAACGCTAATTTGGGTTAGCATTAACGAAAGGGAAAAAAATGATCTTTCTTACACAAAGTAGAATCCTAAAGAATCAAAACTTGCTCTTGGTTTAATGATAAACAATATTGTGCTACATTCAATTCACGCAGGTATTTTACGGACGAATTTCTTTATTTTTATTTTTTCATTTTTTTTCCATTTAAATTCCATGCAAATATTTGTTGTTTCAGGAAATTATTATTCTTTATTATAGTAATATTCTAAATCTGATTATCATTTCAAATTTCTTATAATTGTCGAGAAAATAAATAAATGCATAATATTTATAATATTTTTAAAAAGCTGTACGTGAATAACAATGCAATACATCTCTCTCTCTCTCTCTCTCTCTTCTCCTCTCCTCTCTCTCTCTCTCTCTCTCTCTCTCTCTCCCCTACAAAAAATTAGGACTAACCATAGTCAAACAAATCTGTGAACGAAAATTCCTTCAATATCCTCATCTTACATCAAGATTATTCTAGATCAAATAAATAAATTGATATCAAAACTCCTATACCTATCGGATACTTTTCTAATGTCATGGAGATCAACATGAGCGTAAAATCTCGAATAGAAATCCCTTACTTTAACCTTTTCGAACAAATCGTTCCAATTTGTGCGTTCCCATGAACCTGTATATGTGCACGACATCAGGGCTTGGCCATTCAAGAACCCTTTTAGGGTTAGTAAGTAAACTTGCGTGTGTAGAGATACGTGGTGCATTTTGACACCACGAACATGGCTAGGGAACGATAGTGTTCCTTGATATAATTCCTCTAATTAGGATTAAATTATTTTCTTCATCGAAAAACGTAACCATAACTGTAAAGAAAATCTTGAAGTTTATAAAATTGGTAGGTTGTACAGGCAAGGTTAACTGCATGAATAATAGCTCTTAAAAAGAAAGAAAGAGGAAAGTAAAAGAAATAGTTACAGGAAATTGGATAAAATCATATAATAACGGGCTCACAACGCAACGAGCCCGTGTTCCAAATAAAGGTGGGCCAATCATACCGAAATCAATTTTTACTTTAAGAAAGGACACCTGTTCATGTTGATTTACTTAATTTCTTTCTGAATGTCAATAAAGTTGCAGAGAAAATATTCAGTCTGAGAAAAATAAGAATGACTAAAATATAAGTGTGAAATGTGTTCTCTGGTTTTACCAACTGAGTGCCAATAAGAGAGTTTCTAAGATAAGCATGATGACATTGACGTAAATTTCGTACCTGAAATGTGAAAATTATCTTACTGCGTAACCTGGTAAGTGAGACATGTCGATGGGTTTATGTTATATCCTCTCCTTCCGTCTTCTTAATCCTTTCTGTGTTTAGTAAGCGTTTATTTCACACTCCTCTCGCTTGAGACATGACTTGACCTTTGGATGAGAAATAGAAATTGCATTAGATAGAACTTCTGAGTATATTCTATATCTGGATATTTAAAAATAAAGCACTGTGTCTGAGAGAGAGAGAGAGAGAGAGAGAGAGAGAGAGAGAGAGGAGAGAGATGAGAGAGAGAGAGGAAGAGAGAGATGAGAGAGAGAGAGAGAGAGAGAATGGTAATTTATGAATGAAAATAAGAAATAAGAATTGCATTAGAGGTGATTTATATATGGATTCTTTCCATGTGAATAAATAAAGAGAGAGAGAGGAGAGAGAGAGAGAGGAGAGAGAGAGAGAGAGAGAGAGAGATGAGAGAGAGAGAGAGATAATAGCAGTTTATGAATAAAAATAAGCAATAAGATTTGCATTAAAGGCGATTTATATAGGAGTCTTCCAAGTAAAGAGAGAGAGAGAGAGAGAGAGAGAGAGAGGGAGAGAGAGAGAGAGAGAGAGAGTTAAAAATAGAATTTCATTAGAGGTGATTTATTTATGGAGTCTTTTAGTAGAGAGAGAGAGAGAGAGAGAGAGAGAGAGAGAGAGAGAGAGAGAGAGAGAGAGAGAGACTGCACATTATTTCCCTATGCATTCTCCTCCCTCATAATCCAATTACTTGTCCATAAATTCCTCTTTTCGTCTTCTTCTTCTTCTTCCTCTATTCTTCCCTCGTTATCATCTTTGCCATAATTTCTCCCGTGATTAGACACGACTCACTTTTCCAGGAAATTGAGGCCATTCATAAACCGTGACTAATTAACTCCATCCTGCCTTGAGTGGATTAGTTTCAAAGGGATCATCATTATCAGTGAAAGAGACGACGGATAACTGTGTAAAACGCAATTTTTTTTATCTTTTTTTATGAAATACACATTTACAATTTTACAATCTACAACATATATAACATCACATAAATCATTTCTATATGCCAAATAAAGAATTATTTATGTAAATATACTATGATGTATATATGTTATGAATTGTAAGATTGTAAATGTGTATTTCATAATAAAAGATAAAAAAAATGCATGATATGACGTAACACTTGGCCCGTTTTTGTAGCGAAATCAATACGCAGATATGTTCTAATTCCTGTATAATTCTCTTAAGCCAATAATATACGAGTAAAGTTACTGTGTAATTTTTATATAATTGTTACTTAAAATGTCTAAGTTCTCGGAAAGTCTTATAGACGATTTAAAACAGATTTTAATTTATGGAAAAGAATCTGAAATCAGTGTTCCATTGTTTAGATTTCGTACAATACGCCTCAAGTCGGAATTAAAATCCAGACTTTTCCCCTGACGTAAGATTCCTCCTCTAATTATCTGCAAGAATTTATTTTCCCCTTATTTATATCTGCCCTAATCCCTGCAACACAGTGGGTCTGCCCCTCTCTCGAGATCTGGGTCCAACGTGCATTTGCGTGTGTCGAGTCTTTTTTCTCCTTCTTTCATAATCCGTCTGAGTGTGTCTTGGGGGATGTGAGTAACAACACGAATGAACAAAATAACGCGAACGAACTCGATAACAGGTTTTTAAAAGTTTAAAGGTAACTCATGAATGGCAGAAGCAATGGACAATGCTCTTGAGACAACATATTGCATATGATCAGCACCCAAGAACCCTTTTCGTCCAAGCTAGGACCAAGGAGAGCCAGGAAATGGCTGCTGCTGACTCAATAGGCAATCTATAGGCTCCCTCAAATCCCCACTCTTAGCTCACAAGGATGGTGAGGTTGCAGACCACTAAAAGAAACTATCTAAATTGAGCGGGTTTCGAACTCCAGTCCAGCACATCGCCAGGCTTGGACGTCTCCAATTGATCACCACAATTAGAACTTTTAAGCAAATACGAATAACTGAGCGAATAATAATAACGATTAAGCAAAATAAATCGATCAGCCAATTAACGCGAATGATTAACGTTCGAAAACTAATGAGCCAAACACAGGTATCATTAACCAAGACATTAATCAAAGAGGAATAATTAGAAAAATAACAATAAATCCCTTGGGAACACTAATGACTGACCAGGATCATTGATTTAACTTAATTACTGGTATCATTATCACAGAACACGAATAAGCAAGGGCATGAATAATCATCCAAGGGAAACGAATGGATAATCAAAGAGAGGGAACTGATAACAAAGAAAATGAATGAACCAAAGAACAAGAACTATTAACATTATATAGCGAACCGTGAACTCAAGAACATGGATTATTAACCATAGAACATGAGTTAGCCAAAGAACTTTATCATCAACAAATTACATGAACATAGTAATGCTTTAGCCCTTTACTTTATCGCTCTTTATATCACCAATTACCGACTTTACTAAATCTTCCTCCACAACTGCAGTGATTTTAATCTTAACAGGAAAGATATTTAGGGAAAATAAACCCAGCCAAATTTATTCAAATTTCAGGAACTTATTTCTTCTTGAAGATAATAGATATCAAATCCTGTACTATTTTAATTCTTATCATTCTTCATAACCAGATTATGACTGTTTGAGTCTCACCTGTGAAAGAAAGTAAGTTCACCTGGATAGATGAAGCTCTTGCCTTTTTTTCTAAGAAATGATCGTAACTGAAATATGCAGCAGACCTTAGGGGGTCTAGTGTGAGCGGCAATGACCTTCAATGAGGTTTGAGCTGCTCCGGAAATAAGGGCATGTGTGTGTGTGTGTGTGTGCGCGCGTGTGTGTGTTTTAACAAATTCAGAAATTTTCTTTTCCTCTTGTTAATTTAATATGCTTTGCGGATGTAGATCTTGGAAAATATTAATGATTTCATTACTATTATTTATAGCAGTAGCAGTAGCAAGAATAAATCAGGTATAGTAGCTCTTACTTTTTGTTAACGAAAGTATACAAAAGCCTTGAAAAACACACTTCTCTTTCATCTCAATGTCCCTCCAATGTTTTTCTTCCATCGCAACTTCTTTTGATGGAACCTCACGCGAAAGGAAGATCACAAGGAAATCGAGGGCCCCGACGTCAAACGATGTCTAAGAGACGGAAACATTTTTATTGCAGGATACAAAAGGACACAATACAGAGC
>NC_090761.1:60846801-60864301 GCF_036898095.1 Palaemon carinicauda | reverse complement strand
CGGCCAGGCACGGGCGCTTGCACACTTGCAGCCCGTAGACTGGCTCGTGTGGACTGGTGGTAAATTTATATTGGCCACCTCCAGCGCCGTGGGTGGAGTGAGTACTAACGTGAGCAGGATGGCGAATTCTCATTGGCTTAGACGCTCGCTGAGAGCAGCCGAGACACAGTCAGACTGCAATCCCGCTCACTCATAGGCGATGAGTCGCCATCTTGGTCTGTGACGGCAGAGCTCTGATTGGTGAAAGAGCTCGCCAAGAAGGTATCCGTGCTAGGCGGGCTGTTTGAGCGCTGATCAGAGTTTTCTTGATTAGAGATGTCTTGATCAGTGGAGTTCATTCTTGGTATGTTGTTCCTACGGCAGGAGGGGAGAAGAGACATTTCTTGAGTGGTATTAAGCATTCTGTACATGCTGTATGAGGAAAGCTTCAAGTATTCTATGTCTCCTGCTGTCTGGAGCACGGCTGATGATCTTAGTATTCTTGATGATCTCCTCATGTTTAATGTTGCTGTTGTGAATCTGGAGGGCATGTGCTCTTATTATGCCTTGCTGGACGTGGCAGGACAGTCTCATAGACAGAGGCATAGTGGTCATCCCTATGTAACGTCCAGAGCATCCTGGAACAGGGCATTGCTTGGAACAGACTACATTGGACTGTCTAAGGAAGTCCTGTATCGGCGGGGATGGATTATTTCTCATGATAAGGGACCTCGTCTTGGCAGTCTGATAGTAGATGGTGAGTTTAACCTCGGTGCAGGAATGATAGAGAGAGAGAGAGAGAGAGAGAGAGAGAGAGAGAGAGAGAGAGAGAGAGAGAGAGAGAGAGAGAGAGAGAGAGAGAGAGAGAGAGAGAGAGAGAGAGTTCCAAAGTGATTCAATATCTCTAATGAAGTTAAATTTAGTGTATCGTCAAAGTCATTTCTTCACAACTTTGATTTCTCTTTTGTTATTAATTTCGACGAGTTATATAAGTCCGGTGTAATTATGAATGAGAAAGTAAACATGGTACAAGAACTAAACATTAACACTAAATCTGATACTGCAAAAATGTAAAAGGGAAAATTAACTTTGTAAATTACGAGGTTCTTGCTCATCACCAGACTTTTCATTTATCTTTTTTTAATTGTCAGAAATATATCTACCTTACAATAAACTTCGTTTGGCGTAGAGGAGTTGGATTTCATTTTCTTTGAACCTATATTAGGGAGGATAAAGAAAACTGTAATAAGAATTATAAGGGTAACTATATGAATATGAACAAATGTTGGTAAATTTGTATTGTATTACAGGGTGTGATTTCGAACAGAAAATATATGTTTTCCTATAGTAGGTAACGTGATTTAATCGAATTTGACCTTCATTTCAACCGCAAACAAACAGATCAACCAATTCGACTAACTTTAAGTTGCCGAAATGGTTTCTGTTATTACGGATGAAATGAAGGTGAAAACCGGTTAAATCACGTTATTTCCTACAGGAAAACATATATTTTCTGTTAAAATGGTTAAATATAATTACTGTTGTTATATATGTGTGTGTTAAAATATTTAAATATAAGCACTTGTTCAACGGTGTCACTTATCCATATAAGTTTTACTCAATATATAAAAAGTACAAAAAGGGCACAGACCCTAACAAACCCACCTAAACTAACCTAGTAGTATGACAGGTCACAAACCTCAGGTATTTACTGAAAACGGTAAAATTCTCCATGTTACGAATAATACACAGAGTTACCAGCGATACGGTGACATTACTAGCGATAGTAATGATAGATATTTCCATAGGTATTTTAAATAAATTTTCCATATAAGTGTTACACAATATATAAAAAGTACAAAAAGGGCACAGAACCTAACAAACCCACCTAACCAACCTAGGAGTTCCCCGGTCACAAAACACATACAGTATAATGACTATTGAGGAATGACTTACCTTTATGAAAAAGACGTCGAAACTTGCGGGTCACGGGAGGGTGAGACTGACGGTTTAACTCCTATGACTAGGGTGAGGATGGTTTAATACTTTTTCTTTTCTTTTCTATACATATTTGTTTCACTAAATAAAAATAATCCTACTATCTTCTCTAAGTCTTCGTCGTATGGTTGTTGTAGCTTAATTACTTCATTCCTTTCTTTTCTATATTCCTGGCAAAAAAAAAAAAAAAAAAATGTATCAAATCTTCCTCCTCATTTTCACAAAAATTACAGTTTACATTCCCCCAATTTTGTGTCTATTTACAATATTTAGTTTTAATGTATTAGTTCTTGCTCTAAAAAATATCACTGAAGAAAATGTATTGTCGTAAAGTATCTTCTTTCATTTCTTTCTTCCACGTTCTATATTTTTCAGTATCCCACTTTCTGGTTTCCGATTTAATTTCTGCCTTGTTCATTCTTCTTATCTATCTTATGCCTATACTTATTTCTTCTAAGTACTTTACAGGCTGTTTCCACCATCTTCCTTCTTTTTCTTGAATATCCAGGATAATTATTTTCAGTATGAAAAACTGTGTTGGTATTCTTCGCTGTTCATTTCATTACGCATGCTCATGGTATTATTATTATTATTATTATTATTATTATTATTATTATTATTATTATTATTATTATTATTATTATTATTATTAGGTAAGCTAGAAACCTATCAGGAAAAGCAAGATGCTAAATGGAAGTTATCAGCAACTGCTTTATTTCCAATATTTAAAATAATACAATTCTCCATTTCTTGAAATACGCTAAGAAATTAATTTCCTTCCATGAAATCTGGTCATAGTTCTTGAAAGCTGTAAGTTACAGTCATGGTGACTTTTGTACATTTATAAATATATGCAGTATATATATATATATATATATATATATATATATATATATATATATATATATATATATATATATATATATATATATACATATACATATATATATATATATATATATATATATATATATATATAGACAGATAGATAGATAGATAGATAGATAGATAGATAGATAGATAGATAGATAGATATTGTAAGTTTTTCCTCTTTGATATTCCCTAGAATTCAACTTTTATTTTGGATAGACACAACATTTTCATTTGAAAAATATACTATATACCTCAGACATGACTATGGATTATGTTCACACAAAATACACAGATGCACACATACACAAACACACACACACTCACACACTCACACACACACACACACACACACACACATATATATATATATATATATATATATATATATATATATATATATATATATATATATACATACATATATGTATTATATAAGTATATATATATATATATATATATATATATATATATATATATATATATATATATATATATATATACGTATGTATATATATATATATATATATATATATATATATATATATATATATATATATATATATATATATAAAAGGCTCTTAATGTTTACAGATTATTTACCCAATCTTAAGACAACAACAACACTAACACCCCCACCACCACCACCACCAACAACAACAACAATAATGATAATAATAATGGAATATGAGATTTATGTGTGAAATTTACTTTAAACGAAAAGATTTTTTCCGGCTTCCGAGATTTCTCAGCGAAGCTAAGCCAAGACGGCTCGGTTTCTAAAGAGATGAAAAAAATGTCAATTTTTTTCTTATTTAGAGAAACTCTATATCAATCTAAAAGACTTCATTTGTTGCACAATAAAATGACAGTAAAATCTATTAGTGAATTTAACTTTCGATGTTAATAAATCTTTTATATTTCATCTTTTTTTTCGGTGAAAGTTTTCCGAGAATTTCTCCTTGGAATGGATGGAAAGAGATTCTTCAATGGCGGAGATATTTTAATGTTCCGAAGAAGGAAAGAAATGAGAATCTTACGACAGAGGTTCTTAAATCGATAACAAAAGAAAGATGAGTTCCCCCCCCCCTCCCCTCCCCCCTCTAGAAGGGGGAATTTCCCTCCCCGGGTAGCTCAGGGTTTCTCTCGGAGCCAACGAAATTGTCTCCAAAGTCTTCAAGAATCATTCTTGTCTTTCCGGTGTCTCCAAAAAGATTCCCGATCCAAAGGGTCTCTGGGAATCGTTTGAGGGAAAATTTACGTTTTTAATATTATACCTGAAAAAAGAAGAAGAAACTAGTCATCTATCATATAGATTTTTTCAAAGCAAATCAAAATGAATAAGAGTTTTCTAGGAATGCTAAACATGCAGCAAGGAGAAACAAACAAGATGTCCTAGTTTAATACTGGTCATCTACAAGTTAAAACAGTTTGCGGTGTGGTTTTCACGGAACCACAAGAGGAAGTATCCTTAATGTATAGGATGACCTCTTGGATAAGGTCTAAGGACCCATTCAACTCTGAGGGCGGGATGGAGGAGAATGTGAAAGGAGGACCCCCAGAGGAAAAGGAACAGAAAAGAGAAGAGGTGGAGAAGAAGGAGAATGAGACTGTTCAAAAGCCATTGGAGGAACGCATCAGTTCCCTGGAAAAGGAACTGGAAGCAGCGTTTGCAGAGATCAGCTCCAGAAAGGAAGTAGAATCGAAATTCTTAGCAGAGAATGAAGAGCTGAGAGCAGAGAATCAACATCTCTCTAAAATTAATGGAACTCTTCAAATCGATAAGAGAATCGAGATGGAAAATTTGGCATCCAAGAATGACGACCTGGAACGAACAAACGAACATCTAAAACAGGAACTCTGTAATAAAAAAGTTGTCCTTGAACAATATAAAAACAAATTAATGGAAAAAGACAAATCAAATATTAAACTGACTCAGAAATTAGAAAAAGTTCGTCATAACAAAAGGAAACTGGAAAAGTTCGTTGAAAAGAAGATGGAAGTAATTGAGCAGATTTCAGAACAGAGACTTGAACTCCAAAAGAGCCTCGACGAGGCAAGGATAAATGATCTTATCAGAAATGGCCGCTACAAATGCCTTTTACAAGAGTTAGAAACTCTAAAGAAAGAAAATCTGAATAAATTGAGTGACTTTGAGCAACAAAATATTCAATTGAGGGAGGAACTAGAAAATTTCAAGTCTGAAAAAAATGTTAGTTTGAAGGACGAGCTGCTTGCGGCAAATGAGATCATCCCCTCACTCAAGGAGGAACTTGAAGGGGGAGATAAGAAGAAAGAAAACAGACCTGGAATGAGGAAAGTGAGACTTAACAGGACAAGTTTAGAAATCTCGACCGAGATGGATATTAAGGATGGTCAGAAGGCAGATGTCCAAAAGGATGTCAGAGACAATAAAAGTGAGGAAAAAGTAGTCGAAGCAGAGGACCAGGATCCCAACGGACGTAAGGCTGAGAAGGAGGAAAATGCAGGGGCATCTGGTGTGGGTCAGGTGCTTGGCTGGCTACTAGCCTCAAAAGGCGCTCTCCCTGACACCAACAACCGCCAAGAAGAGCAGAAGCTGGAAAAGGAAACTTCCAGGGACGAGGAGGAGGAGGAGAAGCAAAAGGAAGAAAAGATTGCAAAAACTACTAGAAAACCTATCGTGTTTGACCTGGAACCCGAGAAGCCCAAAAGTATAGTCTCATCACCTTCCAAGGTGAAAAGGTTAGAGCCCCCACCACAAGGGACAGTGGCCTCAACGGGTACGTGGCTGTCGACTTGAATGTCCCGAGGAAGTTCCACAGAGCCATATATGGAGTGGAAGGAAGGACGCTGATGGAAATCACCCGGCAGAGTGGAGTCAGCTTAATAGATATGCCACGAAAGCACGAATATAGTAATTTAATCACCATCAGTGGTACCATTAAGCAGGTTCAATTAGCAGCTGATCATATCGAATGGCTTCTGAGGAGTCTCACTGGTACTTAAATACTTCGATCAGCAAATGGATAAAAAAAATGAAAAAAAAAAATAAATAAATAAAAAAAAAAATAAAAAAAAAAACAAAAAAAAAAATAAAAAATTAAAAAAAAATAAAAAAAAATCTGAAAATTAAAAACCCCAAAAAAGAAAGAAAAAAAAAACAAAAAAAGTTTAATTTCAGTTTATTTTGTGAGGGAAAGGAGATTCAGCCGAGTTTTGCCAGGACTAAACCTTCAGATAATTGTGCTCAATCCAATCAGGACAAGTTCGATATACCACATCCACAGGAAGGAGATCCCCTCCCCACCCCCAAAGGATCTATGGACTGACTGATTGACAGACAGCTAGAGGGAGGATACTTGGAAGGACTGACCAGCTTGGAGGATGCAAGGCTTAACTATTCAGCTTGAATTACAACTCTTGGAATAACCTGGAGGACAATGGCCTACTGAGGGAAGAAACCTCGCTGATTCTAGAATGCTCTGTACCTTGATGGACGAGTACAAGCCGTTTGTCAAGTGTACAAATGGTCGGATATCTAGATCTATTCTTTCGGATATC
Source organism: Palaemon carinicauda (assembly GCF_036898095.1). Taxonomy (NCBI): domain Eukaryota; kingdom Metazoa; phylum Arthropoda; class Malacostraca; order Decapoda; family Palaemonidae; genus Palaemon; species Palaemon carinicauda. The sequence continues at coordinate 60,857,911 of NC_090761.1, read as the reverse complement.
AACCTTCGGGTGGTTCTGGGGAAATAATCTAGAAGACCGGCTCTGCAGAGGGAACGAGCTATTTTTGTGTTTCATGTTAATTTATTTATCTTTTCATCTACTTTCATTCTATAATAGAAACTAAATTTTTATTTTGATATATCGGTTTTTATTTTTTAATACCATACAAAAAATATTTGAAATGTTGAATATGTTCGAATCGAAACAGGGACCCAATTTGAAAATGGGTAAAAGCTGAAGATACTCCCGGAGGCAATTAAAGGTTTAAAGGTCGCTCATGAATGGTTGGAGTTCTCTTGCTTAAGGGTACACTCGGACACACTATTCTATCTTATTTCTTCCACTTGTTTTCTTGAATTTTTTTATAGTTTATATAGGTAATATTTATTTTAATGTTGTTACTGTTCTTAAAATATTTTATTTTTCCTTGTTTCCTTTCATCACTGGGCTATTTTTCCTGTTAGTCCCCGGGCTTATAGCATCCTGCTTTTCCAACTAGGGCTACAGCTTAGCAAATAATGATAATAATAATAATAATAAATGAATAAATAAATAAATAAATAAATAAATAAAAGACAAGAATAACATTCATGTAAAGGGTCAGATGTGGTAACAATAACACAAAATTAACTAAATTTCCGATAATTCCATTGCCATTGACAGGTAGGATGGCGGGTAAAATAAAATTAAAATAGATCCCATAGTTGAAATAAATAAAAATTATAATATGCTGAGAACGTTCGGCATGTGGATTTTGTTCCCACTTAGTAGAGAGAGAGAGAGAGAGAGAGAGAGAGAGAGAGAGAGAGAGAGAGAGAGAGAGAGAGAGAGAGAGAGAGTCCAGTTTTTCCGATGTTTTCCACGAAGGAAAACCAACTTTATAAGTAGCCTTGATGATATACACTGAAGCAACTTGAAACTACGGGAATCTTGGGAAACATAATACACTTTATTTATCATATAAAAAATCGTCCACACTAATCGATTCTTTTTACTTTCATAATTTTTAAGTTAAAGTTCGTAACAAATACTTCCAGACACTACCAAAATGATAAGCATTTTCCAACATTTCTTTTCCTGGTGGGCTACGCTATCTTGACTTCTTTATCACATCAGGAAATCAACGTGGAAAATAGAACTAGTTTTGTTATATTTCAGCACAACCCGACACCTTCATTTGAGAACTATAGGCCTACTGATAATTAACTTTTTAGTTATTTTTCGTTATCTTTTAGAAATCTTGTTCTATTTTAGAATTCATACTAGGGATTACATAATCTAGTTGGTGCAAACACAACCCGACACCTTCATTTGACAACTATACAGATAATTAACTTTTTAGTTATTTGTCGTTATCTTTTAGAAAGCTTGTTCTATTTTAGAATTCATACTAGGGATTACATAATCTAGTTGGTGCAAACACTGTGGCAAACATTTTTTTCTAAACTGTTAACGTATCAGAAATTGTAAAATTCTAACCATACTTCTTTGTCTGATACGTTAACAGTTAGGGAAATATGTTTGCCATAGTGTTTGCACCAACTAGATTATGTAATCCCTAGTATGAATGCTAAAATAGAATAAGCTTTCTAAAAGATAACGAAAAATAACTAAAAGGTTAATTATCAGTATAGTTGTCAAATGAAGGTGTCAGGTTGTGTTGAAATATAAGAAAACTCGTTTTATTTTCCAAGTTGATTTCCTGATGAGATAAAGAAGTCAGGATAGCGTACCCGACAATAAATAATTTTTTAAATGATAGATAAGATGTGTTTATTATACATCCAAGAAGGTAATGTGTAGAGAAGAAAAGGCTTGTTTTACCATTATATATCGTTTCCCCAATATGTTTTCCCCACCCAAAACCCCGAGTTCCTACTGGGGGTCCACCATTATCGTAGGATATATATATATATATATATATATATATATATATATATATATATATATATATATATATACATATATATATATATATATATATATATATATATATATATATATATATATATATATATACATTCTGAAACTAATCATTTGCGACGGGTACGAGTGTTATTTTCGAAGAGAGCGGAATGTTTTCTATAGAAAAAAGTAGTTTTTTTCCTAGGTTACATTGCCCTGTAATACAGTAAAATAATACCCAAATGTTTGCTTTGTTTTATACACACACACACACACACACACACACACACACACACACACACATATATATATATATATATATATATATATATATATATATATATATATATAGGTCAGTTTAATTTCTATCTTTTACTGTGAATGAGAATCAGAAAAAGGCTTGGGCTTATAGCATCTTGCTTTTCCAACTAGAGCTGTAGCTTGGCTAATAATAATAATAATAATAATAATAATAATAATAATAATAATAATAATAATAATAATAATAATAATAATAATGATAATAATAATTTTGGTAATAATACCTATAGTTCTGGTTGAGACAGCATTTTCTTAATGTGCTTGAAAAAAAAAAATAACCCTTGGGGGTTAAGGGTTGGAAATTTCCAAACAGCCTGGGGGAAAAAGGGTTAAAAGAAAAAATAAAAAACTTTTTCCAAGAAGCTAGCATGGTAACGCATGAAGATATTGTTGAGCCAAGCGTGAATTTCAAGTAAAATTACAAGAATACTGATTAAAGCTTTTGAAATTAACTATACTTATTATACGTTCGGTAAAAAGAATTGATAGGGTGAGACAAGGGGCGAAAATTTTTGCGTACGTGAAAGAAGGGCTCCACAAGGCACTAGAACAGTTGGAAGACCCTGGCCTACATGGCTGAGGGTTATAAAGCTCAAAGTAGATCATGAATGGAGAAGTATTGAATTAAAAGCTCAAGACAGAGACGACTGATGATGATGAAAGACTACAGCAAACCAGATTATATTTTAAAGGAGTTCGATCGTGTGAGAATAGACAATAACAGCAAAGATACAGTCAAATTAAGGGGTGTTAGCTTGGAGGAGGAGAGAAAGACATGGAAAGGGTTGAATAAAATGCGCGAAAGATTCCCAAAGCAGCAGTCCTATCTCTCCCAAAACTTAATCACTTGTTGCCAGCCACGATTTCCAAATTTGGTCAAATATTTTTAACTATTCATTTATAATAATACCTAATTCTGCTATCGAACACAATCAAAACGAATGAAAGACACAATCATAACATAAGTGAAAGTAAGCCTGCGTTCTCTTCTAAAAATTCTTATCTTTAGGAACAGTTTCTGTTCCATCAACGATGATAAACAATTTCGCTGAAATCAGATTATTATTATTATTATTATTATTATTATTATTATTATTATTATTATTATTATTATTATTATTAAGGAAGCTAGAATCCTAGTTGAAAAAGCACGAGGCTATAAGCTCAATGGGCTTCAACAGAGAAAATAGCTCAGTGAGAAAAGGAAAGAAGGAAATAAATCAACTACGAGAGACGTAACGAACAATTAGAATAAAATATTTTAAGAACAGTTACAAAATTGAAATAGATCTTCCACATATAAACTATAAAAACTTAAAAAAAAACAGAGGAAGAGAAAAAAGATAGAATATTGTGCCCAAGTGTACTCTCAACCAAGAGAACTCTAACCCAAGATATTTAAAGATAATGGTGCAGAGGCTATGGCACTACCCCAGACTAGAGAACAAGGGTTTGGCTTAGGAGTGTCCTCCTAGAAGAGCTGCTTACCATAGCTTAAGAGTTTCTTCTACCCATACCAAGAGGAAAGTTGCCACTGAACAATTACAGTGCGGTAGTTAATTTCTTGAGAGAAGAACTGTTTGGTAATCTCACCGCTGTCAGGTGTATGAGGACAAAAGAGAATGTGGGAAAAAATAGGCCAGACTATTCGGTGTATGTGTAGGCAAAGGAAAAATGAGTCGTAACCAGAGATAGGGATCTAAAGTAGTACTGTCTGGCCAGTCAAAGGACCCAATAACTCTCTAGCGGTAGTATCTCAACGGGTACCCGGTGCCTTGGCCAACCGCTACTACCTACAGATGCATTATTAAGTGTATTTTCCATGTTGGAAAATTGTTTTAATACAAAGTACCAAAGTAATTTTTCTCCACTCCGGAGAGCAGTACTGGACAACCCACGTAGCCTGGACGACTAGATATATTCTTGACTTAAAAACATGTTTAGATAAATAGTAAAAATTTCAATTGTAAATAAACTATATGTAAAATAAAAAAAAATATTTATGTAAATATACTATGATGTATATATGCTATAAACTGTAAGATTGTAAATGTGTATTTCATAATGAAAGATAAAATAACAATACAGTATCAGAAATAGCTCTTGCTAGACTAAGCTAGTTTCACCAAGGGCTGAACACTTACAGAATTTGGTCTGGGGCTCTGGGCTCATATAATACAAAAAAAAAAAAAAAAAAAAAAAAAAAAAAAAAAAAAAAAAAAAAAAAAAAAAAAGATAAAAGTAAGTAATCTTTTGTCATTTAGGGAAACCCTCCTTTTGGAAGAGTTTTATGTGGAAACTCCACGATTATATACACTATGGGCTCTGTTCGAAAAGATTGACCAAAGAATGGGACATAACAAAAAGCAGAATTATGAATGAAAAAGTAGACTAGCTAACATTACATTTAAATCCTTAATAAATGTAGGCTAGTGTACCGAGTAATCTATATCTCAATAAGTATTTAGTAAATCCCTGCCATAAAATATTCCAGCCGATGATAGCATCCGATAGGCAGATGGTTGAAGAGACCACACGTCAGGTCCCAAGGTCAATCTCCTTCCCTGCAAGTCATTCTCGATGATCCCCCTTATCTAAACAGATTGTAGTTTACGTAACACGGCAGGGGGAAAACAAATTCATTTATGAAGTGGATTTAAGACATAGTCGGTTTAATTCAGATGCAAAAAACACTGACGCCCGGCACGTCTGATGAATTGCAGTGGTTGTACAATAGGAATCAAGAATTAAACACAAATAGGTTATATTGAAAGATAAAAACAATACGTGATTTGGCAACATAACTCTTGAATACGCTATATGAGCTGATTAGCAATCATTGATTCTGCTACTTGGCGTAGTCTGTCTGTTCCTTGTAGTTGCTAATGGTGCAAAGTTCTCGTGTTTAATTTTTTTTCTTTAAAGCCACAGAAAGATTTAAGGTGAGTTTGTTTGAATTTAACAATTACTGTACAAAGAGATTATGTTAAGAAACGTCCCTGCCAAATAATCTCTTCCACAGGAGTTCGAGACTCACTTAGCTCGATAGTTTCTTGTAGTGTCTGCAACCTTACCATCCTTGTAAGCTAGGGATTGGGGTTTGAGAGACCCCATAGGTCTACCTGTTAGATCATCAGTAGCCATTGCTTGGCCCTCCCTGGTCCTACTTTGGGTGCTTATTGTATGGATTTATGGTCAGTCTCTAGAACATTATATTATTACTATATCATCCTATAACTATAGTTGAAAAGGTAAGATGCTATAAGCCTAAGGGCTCACTGTCCCTTGCTTATGTGATTCATGAGTGACCTTTAAAATCTTTAAAGCTTTAAAACACAATTTCTGATCTAAAAACATGTTCCAATAGGAGATTGTTTCTGGCGGAGGTATGCGTTCACTCGTTGCTGTTTATACTCATTTTGGATATAATTTACCAGGTTGTTATATTGCGTAGTTTAACATATCTTAATCTAGTGAAGAAGTGAAATTACTAGTATCAGAAACAACTGGTCAATAGAATTTTAGCAATTTGTGTACGTGAAATGATATAGTAGATCAGAGTATTTCAAACAGTTCGATCATGTAGGAAGAATACGCCATAATCATGAAAATAGAGTCAAGTTAAGGATGCAGGAATGGAGAAAGACATGGAAAGGATTAGATAAAATGCCCGAAAGATTCCACAAGTAGCATTCCTATCTTTCCCAAATTCTAATCACCTGGAAGACCACGGCCTACATGGTTGAGGACTATGAAATGTGAAGTGGGAGATGATGAATGGAGAAGCGTTGATTTAAAAGTTCAAGATAGAGACGACTGGCGAAATCTAATTGAGGCCTTTTGCGTCAATAGGCGGAGGAGATGATGATGACTTTGTAATCCCAAAATCTAATCACTTGGAAGACCCAGGCCTACATGGTTGAGGACTATGAAATGTGAAGTGGGAGATGATGAATGGAGAAGCGTTGATTTAAAAGCTCAAGATAGAGAAGACTGGCGAAATCTATGAAATGTGAAGTGGGAGATGATGAATGGAGAAACATTGATTTAAAAGCTCAAGATAGAAACGACTGGTGAAATCTAATTGAAGTCTTTTGCGTCAACAGGCGTAGGAGGAGATGATAATGGCTTTGTAATCCCAAAATCTAATCACTTGGAAGACCCAGGCCTACATGGTTGAGGACTATGAAATGTGAAGTGGGAGATGATGAATGGAGAAGCGTTGATTTAAAAGCTCAAGATAGAGAAGACTGGCGAAATCTAATTTGAGGCACTTTGCGGCAATAGGCGTAGGAGGAGATGATGATGGCTTTGTAATCCCATAATCTAATCACTTGGAAGACCCAGGCCTACATGGTTGAGGACTATGAAACATGTGAAGTAGATGATGATGAATGGAGAAGTATTGATTTAAAAGCTCAATATAGACACGACAGGCGAAATCTAATTGAGGCCTTTTGTGTCAATAGGCGTAGGAGATGATGATAATGGCGTTGTAATTCACGCTTTCCAAATTTGTTCAAATATTGGTAACAAAGCAGCGGGGGACTCTATTTCTTGTCTCGACGCAACTGTTCATGATATATGGTTCATATCCTTTATAGGTTAAATGACTTGTAGTAAAGACTACTCACGTTTATCAAGAGCTGGTTTCACTCAGTAGGACATGCATCATGGCTGCATCTACTAAACAACAAACGTCTCATTTTGCCTTAAAGTTGAGATTCTAAATGGAAATTATTCTTGTCGTCTGGTATTCTCTATACGGTACGTATAGCAATCCAACTCTCTCTCTCTCTCTCTCTCTCTCTCTCTCTCTCTCTCTCTCTCTCTCTCTCTCTCTCTCTAGCAAAATACACATGGTTATGCGACTTCCATTAAGCATTTGAAGTCAATTTCTCTTGTAAATGTCATGATATTTCAATGTCACTGTGGGTACTTACTTCCCTTTTAATTAAATTTTCTACGTTATAAATTAATCTTTGAGTCATTATACAAACACGTGTACGAAGTTAACAATTCAGTTAACGGTATACATTCGTGTTGAGTTATTTTGACATTCCTATTATTTCTTACTTATGCATATCATTTATTTCTCACGATAATATCATTTTAGCATGTGTTTAATATTAATGGCTATATCATTTTTTTTCTCAAGATAATAATATTATTGTAAACACACACACACACATATATATATATATATATATATATATATATATATATATATATATATATATATATATATAATATATATATATATATATATATATATATATATATATATATATATATATATATATATATATATATATATATATATATATATATTTATATATATTAAAGGATTTTAATGGTAAAACAGCTTGTTATTCTCCAAAATACTCTCAGAGAATTTCAACAAGTCATCTGGTTTAATTTTCGCTTACATAATCAACAGTATAAGTAACTTTCCATCACCAATGTCTTCTGGTTTTGACCAGCCATTTGTTTATTTGTGGATATACTGTATGTATGTATATATATATATATATATATATATATATATATATATATATATATATATATATATATATATATATACACACTCACATAAATATATATATATATATATATATATATATATATATATATATATATATATATATATATATATATATGTATATATATGTATATATATATATATATATATATATATATATATATATATATATATATATATATATGTATATATATATAGCAAATCCCATTCCGAGTTGGGATAATCTAAAATGGAGAAATGGTTTATGTATTACCATGATCAGCAAAGCTGTACTAGTCATGGATACTCATACTAGGTTGATTTGTTGTGAGCGATCAGACTGTAGTCTCCCACCATCATCAATCCGCACTAGCCAGCGTAGTGATGAAAAGTGGCCAAACCCCAGACATGAGTAAAACCATGTCTGGGGTCTTTGACATGCAGTGGATTAGAAACGGCTGCATTTATTGTTGTTTTAAAAATAGCAAATATGTTTTTATATAGATACCAGACCAGTGGACATTTATTACCTATAGATCTTACAGACTAATATACAGCAGAACCTTCTCAATGGTCTTCCACTATCTTGGGTTAGAGTTCTCTTGCTTGAGGGTACACTCGGGCACACTATTCTATCTTATTTCTCTTCCTTTTGTTTTTTAAAGTTTTTATAGTTTAAATAGGAGATATTTATTGTAATGTTGTTACTGTTTTTAGAATATTATTTTTCATGTTTCCTTTCCTCACTGGGCTGTATTCCCTGTTGGAGCCCCTGGGCTTATAGCATCATGCTTTTCCAACTAGGGTTGCAGTTTAGTAAGTAAGTAATAATAATAATAATAATAATAATAATAATAATAATAATAATAATAATAATAATAATAATGGACTGATACTATAACTTATCACGACCTGGTGACCTAAATGATTAAATATTACGTCAGGCTGTTCAAAGGTCAAGTTTTAACACTTCGATCCGTTATCGTTGTGAGGTCAGACATCAAAGTCATCAGAGGAAAGCTGGGGATTACTTAGGCATATCAGTTATTTGCATTATTTCGTATTGTAAGTGGGATACTTTACGCCATAAAATTGTTTTTCAAAAGTGACATAAAAACGTCGATGGCATTTTGTTACATTTCTATCTCTCTCTCTCTCTCTCTCTCTCTCTCTCTCTCTCCTCTCTCTCTCTCTCTCTCTCTCTCTCTCTCTCTCTCTCTCTCTCTCTCTACGCCATAAAAGTGTTTTTAAAAAGTGGCATCTAAAACGTCGATGGCATTTCGTTACATTTCCACTCTCTCTCTCTCTCTCTCTCTCTCTCTCTCTCTCTCTCTCTCTCTCTCTCTCTCTCTCTCTCTCTCTCTCTCTCTACGCCATAAAATTGTTTTTAAAAATGGACATCAATACGTCGATGGCATTTCGTTACATTTCCACACTCTCTCTCTCTCTCTCTCTCTCTCTCTCTCTCTCTCTCTCTCTCTCTCTCTCTCTCTCTCTCTCTCTCTCTCTCTCTCTCTCTCTCTATATATATATATATATATATATATATATATATATATATATATATATATATATATATGCCATAAAATTTGTTTTTAAATAGAAACATCTAAAACGTCGATGGCATTTCGTTACATTTCCCCCCCCCCCTCTCTCTCTCTCTCTCTCTCTCTCTCTCTCTCTCTCTCTCTCTCTCTCTCTACGCGATAAAATTCTTTTTAAAAAGTGACTTTTAAACAACCGATGGCATTTCGTTACATTTCCTCTCTCTCTCTCTCTCTCTCTCTCTCTCTCTCTCTCTCTCTCTCTCTCTCTCTCTCTCTCTCTCTCTCTCTCTCTCAAATGTGTTATATTATAACATACAGTAGATCCATCTCAAAGGCAACGGTGTTATGTTTTTTTTTTTAAATAAACCTCTGTCCAACTTTCAACCGTATGTGAACTTTTTGGGTGAGAAATACTTTCTCTTTACCTTACCAGGTTATATCTTCGTTAATCACTGTCTTCTAGTATGACTCTGGATACCCTAGTGAGAGTCAAGAATTTTAACTTATCTTTTATCTATCTCTTCGGCTGCCTGCGAGCATTAATTCTTTTTTTTTTTTTCCAGATGAAGTTATCCTATTTGTTTTTGCTGTTACTTGCGATCCTTAGCAGTGGCCAGGGGGACCTGCCCCCTCCCGACAGGAGCTATAAGATCCTTATGCTCCTTCCGGCCTCCTCCAAAAGTCACAGGAACGTTTTCATGCCGTTGGCGGAAGCTCTGGCCGATAGGGGTCACCAGGTATGTCTACGTTATTATTATTATTATTATTACTATTTTTGTTATTATTATTATCATTACCTAAGGTATAACCCTAGTTGGAAAAGCAAGATGCTATAAGCCTAAGGGCCCCAATAGGGAAAAATAGCTATTGCTAGTCCATTTCCATACTCTTGGTTTGACACAATATAGATGGCAAAATTGCTTTCCTTCATTAGTTATTGGAAGTCGATTCATGAAAATTATAAGACGATATTTCAATATCGTTATATGTAAATTGATATTATGTTTTATTAAAATTGATATTGTGTTTTATTAAAATTGATATTGTGTTTTATTAAAATTGATCAAGTTGGGAAATTAGTAATGATACATTTTAGTAACATCGAATTAATCTATTTTAGAAATACGTTCATCCCTTCATGTTCTCTATAGATTTTCTAATATAAAAGAGACTACAGACAAATTCAAGATAGAACATTATCTAAATGTGACAAAGTGACGTGAAATAAGAAAATCCAAAAGGATTCTCGATTGAAAATTTATTTTTGAGAAATATATCCGGTCGGTTTATTCTTCAGTTACATATAAAATTGACATATATCGATAACGTTTTTCAAGATTCTGGTGGGCACTATCGTGAGGAAATGTTCTAATTCTTTCATTCTACCATATTTTGCTGACTTTCATCTTAGTTTGTAGGACGAAAATATACTGTCTATTAAATAACTTATCCCTGATCTGGATGCTAGTCTCTGGGACCATCGTTCAGTTACTTCTTTGCACATGTAGCATAAAATGTTTCACAATTCTGACCATCCTTTGCATTCGGATCTTTCCAAACTATACCATCCAGAACTTATTAGTATACTCAATTTGTTTTTTCAATGAGGCGCATTTGCACAGAGTCGCAGGGGTGCCCTTTTAGCTCGGAAAAGTTTCCTGCTTGCTGATTGGTTGGACAAGATCATTCTAACCAATCAGCTAATAGGAAACTTTTTCGAGCTAAAAGGGTACCCCTGAAAGTCGGTGCAAATGCGCCTCATTGAAAAAAAATGAGTATAGGTACCCCCGTTAATTTCAAGATTCTTGCCTTCTCT
>NC_090761.1:60834301-60841801 GCF_036898095.1 Palaemon carinicauda | reverse complement strand
AACCTCTTTTCTCCGTGGTTTAGATTGACAAACAATTTCCCGGTCTTCCACCTCTTCTTGAAATTGAAAGGAACCAGAGCCTAGCCCTGTTGAACTCCCACTTCTCTATAGATGTGACAATTCCACTGCTACCATCTCAAGTGGAGGTTGGAGGAATGCACTGTCGACCAGCAAACCCACTACCAGAGGTAAGGAAAACAGTGGAGGAATTCTTATTGAGAGATGAAACGATGTAAACATAATACCAGCAACAATGACATAAGCTTTTACCAGAAACCTATTCTTGTCCAGGAATGAAGCTAAGAATTGCGATTAATTAGCGATTCTATGTTTTTTCCATACGCTGCTTTTCTTTTGATGTATAAAAATTTTTGTGCTGTCCTGCAAATGTCTATTATGGAAATGTGCCTTACATATTTTGAACAGCTTAAAGATTGGAATAATTAGTTATAATGGCAATCAATTGCCTTAAGAAATCATGACGAATTTCTCAAACAATTTATCGACCAATGATCAGTGAAATATGTATTTTTAATATATTCTTTTTTGTTCCGAGGATCTGAAAACCTGGATTGAAGGTGCCGGAAAAGCTGGCGTTGTCTACTTCAGTTTGGGTTCAGTAGCCAGAGGAGATACAATGCCTGTTCATTATAGAAACATGTTTATTGAAGCTTTCAAGAGATTGGAGCAAAGAGTCTTATGGAAATTTGAATCCGATCTTGAGGGAGTATCTGACAATGTCAAGATTAGCAAGTGGCTTCCGCAGCAAGACATTTTAGGTAAGTACCAAAGACCAAAAAATATTTATACACCTGAATGATTTATATATTGACCTTTCTGTCAGTGCACATCGTGGAATTAAGATAGAAAGGTTAAGTGTTAAGTATCTAGAGGACTTTGTTTAATAGTTTTGGCTTGTCATTTTTTCAAGGTACAACATGGCATCTATGAATAGGGCAAAAGAGAAAAAATGTTATCAAAAGAATTATATAGCATAAATACAAATAAGATAAAGAAACTGATACATATTATCCTCACAATAAAATGAATATACCTGAAATTCCATTCTTCATTTTCAAATAATTGATATTAAGCTGTTCGTTCCTTATTAGTCATTTAAACTAACAAACAAATAGATTAGACCTTAATTTTTGAAAATGCCACATGCGTTCTAAATGGATCCTCCCTTTCTTTAGAGAGTAGATCATAAAAAGTACCTTGATCTCAAAAAAATGACACATGCGTTGACGGAGCCTAGATGGATCCTACTTTTCTTTAGTATACGACCACGAATGTGAAGTAAAACACTTTTCTCGTGGACGTTATATGCATCTTATATTGTAAATATTATTTTAATAACATTGTTGTAATCAAATTTTAAAACATGGATCATCTTTTTTATCATTTATTTATTGGAAAAGATTATTTTAACCTACATTAACTAATTATTTCCTTCAAGCTCACCCTAACGTGAAGGTATTCATTACTCACGGCGGTCTCCTCAGCTCCCAAGAGGCTTCTTACCATGGCACACCTCTGCTTGCAATACCCATCTTTGGGGATCAGCCAAAGACTGGAGAGAAGATCGTGGATGATGGATTAGGTCTGTCCCTTGTTTGGGAAGAACTAACTGTGGAACTGATCGTAGATTCCCTCCAAGAGATTATCAATAACCCCAAGTAGGTTGATGTGATGTTATAATTTTGACTGGCTGAGCAGAAGTGGTACCAGTAATGATGAAATGGAGAAACATATTCATTGCCAATTCATAACAAGGGATAGCTTAAATTCTCAAATGAAATTATTCCTAATCTTGAAATATTTTACCTCGTAAGATATATATATATATATATATATATATATATATATATATATATATATATATATATATATATACATATATATATATATACATATATATATATGTGTGTGTGTGTATATATATATATATATATATATATATATATATATATATATATATATATATATATATATATATATGTGTGTGTGGGTGTGTGTGTGCACCCATGATTTATCAATAAATGTCTTCATATGAATTGTGTAAATATCCTTTAGATTTAGAAAAAATTTTCAAATAACTATAAATTGGTTATCCCTGGGCTTTTACCAAAATCTAAAAATCCGCAACAATAATAAAGAAAAATTAGAGACCTTGTCAGACAAGGGTAAGTCACTTATACCATGATCCTGCTTTTATTTGTTATTCAGAATTGGTTCAATGCTATTTCATGTTTTTCCATAATTAGTAAAACTGAAAGTGTCTTAACGTTGATTTTTTCTTATTCTCAGGTACGCAAACAATATAGCTACAGTATCAAAACTTTCCAAAGACCAACTCGAGCGTCCAGTAGACAGAGCTGTGTTCTGGACAGAGTACGTCATACGTCACCAAGGAGCCCCGAAACTGAGGTCTCCTGCTGCCAGTCTATCCTGGGTGCAGTTCCTCCTTGTGGACGCACTGGCTGTTCTCCTCTTGGTTGTCATAATAATCTTGCTTTTGGTTCGATGGATTTTCAAAAAGATCCTGAGTATCATTTTTGGTTCGTCGGGAAAACACAAGCGAAAGACGGAGTGAAAATCTTTAAAAATGATATCGAGGATGATGCTGATATTTTTTCCAACTGATGCAAAGCAGAGTTCTGTGCAAATATGTTGTGCAATAGTACACAAAGAGTATTGATTGAAGTAAATTACCATTATCAGAGTAAAGAAGGATAGTTTTGGTAGCTGTAGATTTACTTTTGTATTTGATAAGAATCATCCTTTAAAGTGTTTTTGCGCGTATTTGCACATTTTGAGAAAAAGAAATATTTTTAAGCACTTTCATAAAGATATACACTTCGGAGTTGTAATAAAAAAAACTTTAATTACATGTTTTTTCTTATTTGGGCTTTCATTTACATATTTACAGTAGTTATGATATTTTGTCCGAATAGGGAATTCTTTTAACAGCCCCGTATTCATGATGCTTTGATTTATAATCATTGTGCTTGTCCATTCTTGCATGAGCGAGGCTAATTATTATTATTATTATCATTATTATTATTATTACTATTATTATTATTTTTTTTTTTTTTAAATTCCTTTTACCCCCAAAGGACGTACTGGTACGTTTCACAAAAGCCATCCCTTTACCCCCATGGACGTACCGGTACGTCCTTGCAAAAAATTGCTATAAAATTTTTTGTTTTCATATTTTTGAGATTTTTTTCGAGAAAATTGAGGCATTTTCCAAGAGAATGAGACCAATCTGACCTCTCTATGACAAAAATTAAGGCCGTTAGAGCAATTTGAAAAATATATACAGCAAAATGTGCTGGGAAAAAAATAACCCCCTGGGGGTTAAGGGTTGGAAATTTCCAAATAGCCTGGGGGTAAAAGGGTTAAACATATCTTGGGATCTCAAGTCCATTAAAATTGACCAGAACTGACGAAACACTATATCTGACAAAATGTTCCTTCAGTATCTTCATGATAACAGCTGCTGATTATGTGTCCAGATAACCGGCGTTCCAGAATTGCTGGAGTAATCTATTGTAATAAGACATCCATAGCCTATTTTTATCGTATCTACACCAACGTCCTCCATGTGACATTAAATTTCATTTTGTGATGCATTACGGTACTTAAAAAACACATCATAAGTTGATATATAAGTGTAGCAACCGTGTCACACGATCGTACATAGTTCATTTTGTGTATATATTATGCTTGTATCTTCGCTCTTCCCTCGCACAAAAAAGAACCAGAATAAACATGTCTGCTCTTCTCCTCTGTAACAGTGTCTGTTTTTTTAACATGAAATTTCTTGTTGCTTTGAGCTTTTGTATATAAAGGAGAGTGTTCTATAATAAACTCACTCAGTTGCTTTCAACCTGCCTTTGAGTTACAACCTTCCCTCGGCTCGTCACATAAGCTTTGATTTCACCAGCCTTACCTGGGTAATATGTACAGTACAGTCTATGTACCTATGGAGATACCCTTAAAATCCATTTTAGAAGGAATACACAACAGTCTTCATCTCTGATCGTGGACCATGTCATATGACAACTCTTCCTCCCTATAAGATCAGTCCGTGTTGGATAGTTAGTTAGTTAGTTATTAAAAATAATTATTACATGTTTATATACTTGCAACTATACATTTCATTTCTTATTTATTACATACGGTGAATCAAATAGGGGTAAATATCTTAAATTAACTAATGATTGTCCATTATGATCCTTTAACTTTTCATTAGCTCCATTGAACTCTGAATGTAGACCAAACCTAAGGTAAAAAAAAAAATTACTTTGCAACATATGAAATATATATTTAGTGTTTACAGTTATTCAGAGTTATACATACTGAACTCATATCCCGAGGGAAAATCAGGCATGAGTTGAATCTTCGGGTACATCGTTCTGGTTTTCAGGCCATCTTGGATAGATTATCTCTCTCAAGTAAACACATAACTTCATTATTTCATTATCTCTCTCTTATCCTAGTCAGTAGCATTTGTCTGATCAAAATAGCAATGAATTAAACCTGGTCACATGAAACAATGAAGATATATTACTGTAAGTTTAGCATATCCATCCTAAAAGCTTTATGTCTTACTTGAGCGTTTCGGCTCAAATCCCCAAACTAAATAAAAGGTTTCTTTAGTTATTTTTAATCTGGTTTTAAAGCTTCCTTTGCGTCTAATGAGGTTTTAAGTCTTCTCTATTTATTTCTAATCTGGTTTTAAGGCTTCTTTATTTATTTCTAATCTGGCTTTAAGGCTTCTTCCTTTGCGTCTAATGAGGTTTTAAGTCTTCTTTATTTATTTCTAATCTGGTTTTAAGTCTTCTTTATTTATTTCTAATCTGGTTTTAAGGCTTTTTTTATTTATTTCTAATCTGGTTTTACGGCTTCTTTCTTTGCTTCTAATGTACTTTTAAGGCTTCTTTACTTATTTCTAATCTGGTTTTAAGCTTCTGTATTGATTTCTAATCTGGTTTTAAGGCTTCTTCCTTTGCGTCTAATGAGGTTTTAAGTCTTCTTTATTTATTTCTAATCTGGTTTTAAGTCTTCTTTATTTATTTCTAATCTGGTTTTAAGGCTTTTTTTATTTATTTCTAATCTGGTTTTACGGCTTCTTCCTTTGCTTCTAATGTACTTTTAAGGCTTCTTTATTTATTTCTAATCTGGTTTTAAGGCTTCTTTATTTATTTCTAATCTGGCTTTAAGGCTTCTTCCTTTGCTTCTAATGAGGTTTTAAGTCTTCTTTAGTTATTTCTAATCTGGTTTTAAGTCTTCTTTATTTATTTCTAATCTGGTTTTAAGGCTTTTTTTATTTATTTCTAATCTGGTTTTACGGCTTCTTCCTTTGCTTCTAATGTACTTTTAAGGCTTCTTTACTTATTTCTAATCTGGTTTTAAGCTTCTGTATTGATTTCTAATCTGGTTTTAAGGCTTCTTCCTTTGCGTCTAATGAGGTTTTAAGTCTTCTTTATTTATTTCTAATCTGGTTTTAAGTCTTCTTTATTTATTTCTAATCTGGTTTTAAGGCTTTTTTTATTTATTTCTAATCTGGTTTTACGGCTTCTTCCTTTGCTTCTAATGTACTTTTAAGGCTTCTTTATTTATTTCTAATCTAGTTTTAAGGCTTCTTTATTTATTTCTAATCTGGCTTTAAGGCTTCTTCCTTTGCGTCTAATGAGGTTTTAAGTCTTCTTTATTTATTTCTAATCTGGTTTTAAGTCTTCTTTATTTATTTCTAATCTGGTTTTAAGGCTTTTTTTATTTATTTCTAATCTGGTTTTACGGCTTCTTCCTTTGCTTCTAATGTACTTTTAAGGCTTCTTTACTTATTTCTAATCTGGTTTTAAGCTTCTGTATTGATTTCTAATCTGGTTTTAAGGCTTCTTCCTTTGCGTCTAATGAGGTTTTAAGTCTTCTTTATTTATTTCTAATCTGGTTTTAAGTCTTCTTTATCTATTTCTAATCTGGTTTTAAGGCTTTTTTTATTTATTTCTAATCTGGTTTTACGGCTTCTTCCTTTGCTTCTAATGTACTTTTAAGGCTTCTTTATTTATTTCTAATCTGGTTTTAAGGCTTCTTTATTTATTTCTAATCTGGCTTTAAGGCTTCTTCCTTTGCGTCTAATGAGGTTTTAAGTCTTCTTTATTTATTTCTAATCTGGTTTTAAGTCTTCTTTATTTATTTCTAATCTGGTTTTAAGGCTTTTTTTATTTATTTCTAATCTGGTTTTACGGCTTCTTCCTTTGCTTCTAATGTACTTTTAAGGCTTCTTTACTTATTTCTAATCTGGTTTTAAGCTTCTGTATTGATTTCTAATCTGGTTTAAGGCTTCTTCATTTGCTTCTAATCTGTTTTTGAGGCTTTTTTTATTTATTTCTAATCTGGTTTTACGGCTTCTTCCTTTGCTTCTAATGTACTTTTAAGGCTTCTTTACTTATTTCTAATCTGGTTTTAAGCTTCTGTATTGATTTCTAATCTGGTTTAAGGCTTCTTCATTTGCTTCTAATCTGCTTTTGAGGCTTGTTGTGAGTAATAAAGAGTATGAGGAAAGTATGATGGAATAAAAATAATTAAGAGACAACCATGGCTATTAATAATACGCATTATTACAGCTTTCACTTTACCGACTACCTGCTCCTTATGGTCATCCTTTCAACCTTTCCTATAAAAGGCTAAAAGGCTTATCTCTTATCCCTTGTGGTTAAGCCCCAAATTTTCTCCTTACCTTCCCTTGTTGCCAATACAGTTATAAGTTACCTCTTCCATATCGGTTTGCTCATATACTATTTTCACATATGACGGTGTAAGTATATTTTTGTAAACATATAACTACGAATATTTGTTCTGAGATGTCATAAGAAATAACTTTAAAATTCTCAGTAACTTACTTTTTGGTTTTTTTAATCTACATTAATATCGTCTGTCTGTTTGTTTACATCAATGCGTATGTGTTTCGATCCATGTTTTTCTTGTAATGCTCCAAAACAAAACCGCAAGGAAGGTATAATATGCTCGAGTGGGGGGGGGGGGGGGGGAAGGGGCGAGGGGGGGAGGTGGAGCACATGAGGCTCAAATAAGATACCTACGGTGGAAAGAATATTATTGAGCTCCACGGACGAACGAGCGGAAGCCTAAAGGTTTGGGGGAAAAGTGGGACAACATAACCAAAAGTGACTCAGGTTTCATCTTAAAAAGGACAGGTATAAGGCTAATCTCCTCTATATAATAAAGAGAAAGTGTCTGGTTTTATATATATATATATATATATATATATATATATATATATATATATATATATATATATATATATATATATATATATACATCACACCCACACACACACACACACACACACACACACATATATATATATATATATATATATATATATATATATATATATATATATATATATATATATATATATATATATATATATATATATATATATATATTTCATGAGTGTAACTGTCG
>NC_090761.1:60814301-60829301 GCF_036898095.1 Palaemon carinicauda | reverse complement strand
TCTCTCTCTCTCTCTCTCTCTCTCTCTCTCTCTCTCTCTCTCTCTAATATTATGTGATATTGTATGAAGATAGATAATAGATCCTTCTTACGGGAAAGGCTGTTATATATATTTTTAAATCTATGCCTAACTCTCTCGAACATGTTTACACACTTTCACTGGAATATACTTTTTCTTTACCATTTCAGATTATATTTTTCTTAATCTACCTTCGTTTGTGACTAAAAATAGACAAGAGAAAGTTGAGTATTTCAACTCACCGGGCAATTCAATAAATTATTTTAGAACTATATCTCTACGTCCGTTTGTTTACTTGTCAACATCTAATGGCGTCCTACAGAGAGCATTAATCCTTTTGGTTCTTTTCAGATGATGCTATCCTATTTGCCTTTGCTGCTACTTTCGATCCTAAGCTGTAGTCAGGGGGACCTGCCCCCTCCTGATAAGAGTTACAGGATTCTTATGCTCCTTCCAGTCTCCTCTAAAAGTCATAGGAATGTTTTTATGCCCTTAGCGGAGGCCCTGGCCGATAGGGGTCACCAGGTATGTTTACACATTTAGTAGGCCTTCATGCTGTTTCAGTTTAGCAGAATACACGTCATAAACGTGTTTTCCTTCATTACCTGTTGGAAGTCAATATTTAATATTGGTGCGATGATATTTCAATTTTGCTTTGGTTGGATTAATACTGTTTCTATACTAATTAGTGTGATCAAGCTGGAGAATCTAATAATAAATATATAGATAAAAGTAGGTCAAAACATCAAACGGTTTCCGATTATAAAAAACGAATATCTTTGCCGGTTATTCAAATGGTTAAGTATCTAAATATTCGAACTTTCCTAGGATGAAATTTTCCATTTTATTTTTAGAATAATGAACACCACAAGTCTTAAATATTATTTAGTGGGACGGTGTACAATTAATCTTTGATACGATTCAAAACAAAAGTAAGGTTACAAATATTAATTTTCAAATATCAGTTACCTGTTATAGAGTTTGTGTCTTGGAATTATTCTCAGTTTGGTAAATGAAATGGTATTTGTTCCCTAAATCGGTTGGAGATACTGTAAACTAATTAACTTTGATAATAAGATTTTTCTTTCTCAACCACTTATGTAATGTTTAAATACAACAGATTAATTACAGGTGAAGGGATCATCTAAACATGAAATAAAAAAAGGGATACAAGCTATAATTCTCTCTCTCTCTCTCTCTCCTCTCTCTCTCTCTCTCTCTCTCTCTCTCTCTCTCTCTCTCTCTCTCTCTCTCTCTCTCAGAACGTAATGTTATGTAGTCTGATTTCCATTAAAAGTTTGCAGGCCTGATTTACGTTGCATTGCTATATCACTGGTAATAAATGATGATCACGTAATTAAGGGCCATGGGTATGTAGCATCACTCCAACAGACTTTTGAAATATTATCTAATAGCAGTCCATTCAAAGTCCCTCAATGGATGTTTAATATGTAATAACTCCTGCTGTTTGCGTACAATGATATGGCTTACCAGGCTAATCTTGGACTTGAATAACTTGCTACATGTCGGATACGTCATGTGAGGATCGAGACTGAAGGAATCTCTTTTTAGGTAGGTCACTGGCACTTCTGCCTCTTTAAGGTGAGATGACCACGCGAGCCTGCTCCAGGGCAGGGCCCTCTTTGTTAACATTCATTTTCTAGACCCTATGGTCGGGGCTACGAAAATCTCTTTTCTGGTGTGTTGCAGCCGCCTTTTTAAGGTGAGATGTTCCATGCTAGTGTGCTCTTGGGCAGTGATTCCATAATTAACACTCATACTCCAGACTATATGGTTGCTAACAAGGGTTTTCAGGTTAGCTGGTGGAGTTTTTCATTTCTTTAAGGTTGAGTCTGATGTTGCATCTCTGCTTAAGGCCACCAGATCTTCGATGATCAGATTTAGTTGTCGATATAAAGAAAATTTGGGAGCCGTTCTTCAAGTATACAGATTACGTGACCAAACTAGCGTAGTTGGCATTGGTGAGTATGACTTCTATGGTTGCGCATTTCATTTGTGCTAGATGTGTGAGTGTGGACTCTAATCTTCCTACGTGAAGCCCACAATTTTCTGCAAACAGATAATGTGAAAATGTTCCAGTTACTTGGCGTCAATAAAGTATCCAAGTTTCTGCACCATACAGAGTTTAGATACGTACATGCTTGGCTCTTAGTGGTCAGTCTCAGTTATTTGTTCTGAAAAACACTGGTCCTCAGTCTGCCAAACACATGAGAAGGCCTGTTTACCCTGTTTCCACATTAGAATTAAAGGAATGAAGTATTTTGAGAAACTTGTTATGAACTACATTTTGCCTGTATCTTCCATAGGAGCTTGCAAGCAATGTGTCAAAGACTTGGTAAGACTTTCCATAAGTTCGAATTATGCCCTTAACATTTCCCTACAATCTTAGAAATAACTTTGTAAGAATCTATAAACGGTAACAATACCAAATTATCTTTCTTGGTTATACCAATTATAACAGAAGTAACAAATTCATTCACATGGTTATTGTAATATCCTCACACCTACATTAGGAATCGGCTTCAAACAGCAAATCATTAGATTCCAGTTAAACTGATATATTCTACTAGATTGAAACAGTTTATGTGAAACACAGGCCAAGCTATTAAAAGCAGAACAGCCTCATCTTGTTCTAGTCAACACAATTAAAAAAATATTTCCCCACAGGTAGTGATGCTCACAAATCATAACAAGCCTTCTAAGCATCCAAACATCCGCGAGATCAACCACGGTCTGAGCGATTTCAATACAGATAACATAAATATGTTCGAGGCAAGGAAGAATCCATCAGGAGGCTTCCAGCTGTTCAAGACAGCTCTGCCAAGCATGGCACGGAAGTTGTACCAACTACCAGAAGTGAAAGAAATTTATGAGAAAAGGAAGGATTTTGATCTGATTGTCATCAATCATATGTCCAATGAGGTAAGTTGCAGTAGTAGTCTAGATTAAGTAATTGTACTGGTCATTTAAAATCTTCATCGTATCTTGCTCAAGAAATTTTATGGAGTTATGGATAAGTCTCAGTACTGAACACTTGATATCATCTGATATTACTAGGGAATTCTTAATATAATGCCGCTTTAACAATGATAATCTGGGGATCCAAGCACAACGTATGGAACAGGTACTGTAAGGTTAAAGAAAACATTTTACTTTTTGTGTGTTTATATTATATAAATGACAAGGCTGAGCAGAGAATGGCATTACTATAATCAGAATTTGTTTTACCATTATGGAAAACATGACTGAATTTGCAATCAAGAGATTCGTATTTTGTATCTCGACAATAATAAAAACAAAGATAGCATAGGATTTTTCATATCTACAGCTTCTCTATTTTACAAAGTTAAGTGCAATCAAATATGATTTTCTCTCTTGCCTTTGAATACACACCAGAGAGAACTAATCTACTGATAAATGACTCCTGAATAATTCCAGATCATCTACCCATTTGCCCACGAAATGCCTTTCATCACTGTGGCCACTCTAGGTGTAGACTACCGACAGAGTGCCGTCCTTGGGAACCCTCTGACCCCAGCCTATGTCCCTGGTATGCTCGGTGGTAAACACTTGGATACTCTATTTGGCCGCATCAAAAACCTGTATGGTCATCTTTTCGTGGCTATTTATTGGAGGATCTGGGCCATTGTTCCTCTTGTCCAAGAAGAGGTAAGATAGCATTTGGTGTGACTGAAACATGTCGTTGAATGACCTCGCTGGTCCTAGTGCTTGGCCTCTGATCTAAATCTAGAAGAAATAAAGGTATGGAAGTCCCATTTTTACTAACCCCGCCCCCACCCCTTCATACAGACACAATATTGGTTACTGTCAAGTTTATATTGTAACTGCTAAATCAATGAGTCCCCGCCATGGAAAACTTCCATATCAGCAGTAGCTTCATATTATACTTTATCCCTTCCAAATTTATTAGGGTCAGCTCTGTAAGAGTGAAGTTTGACTAATCATTAATTCCCTTTTCATAATAACGGTAGTAGCTTTAGGCACCCCTACATAAGGCTTGTCAGATGAATATATAATCCTCTTGACAGTGTGCCATTCTTCTCATTTGCATACACTCTTGCCTCTCTTGAATATTAAAGTCGATTTACTTTACTACCTCGTTCACATCATGTTCCTCAACTCTTCTCTCCAAACACTTGTAAATTATAACTCAGTTCAGCCTATCATCCTTCAATCCTTTCACAAGACTAAGCCATCTCGAAGTACTGTATACTGATCCCCTATTTCTCATGTGCTATCATTTTTACCCATTTTCCATATTACCAATTTCATTCTTACATAACATACAGTACACAAACAACTTACCTCAACAGCTTCCTTTTTTTTTTTTTTTTTTTTTTTTTGTCTAATCCCACTTTCCAGACTTCAATTCCATATGGAAGATATGGCTCAAAAATTCTTTTACATAGTCTCACACATTTAGCTTTGGTAGACAATAAGTCTCTTTCAGCCTACTACATACACTCTAACACCGTCCTTGCTTTGCCAATTGTGTTACTAACCTCTTATGTGATCCTACTATGGACCATTTGTTAAATGCTTCATTAACTCAAAATCTAATCCTCAACCTTCCTCGTTCTAGTTATCTTCATTACTTTACTTTTACTCACAATCACTCTCAAGTTTATCCTCAAGTATCTTCAAACTTTCTCTAGTAATGCAATTTTTTCTTACCATCACCGATCAGCAATACATCATATGCAGACACCAACCATTCCACACTTAATTCCCATTTATTTTTTTTTACCCTATAATTTTGCACCTCCATCTAGTTTACTTTATATAACCTCTTGCATAACTCCAGCTATGATAGTATTCAGAAGCCTTTATTCTTCGATTTACATATTTATGGTATTTATATGAAAGATTCTTCCTCATAATCAAAACATTATATCGAATGTATTTACATATGAAATGGGTATTGTACATAGATTAATAATGATTTTCATATATACGAAACATAATGAAATGTTTTCAGGATATGCGAGAACCATTTAATAAATATAATTCAAGATAATGCATTAAAAGAGCATTAATCATTTTCTCAAATATAGCCTTTTAATCTATTTTCTTTGTTATTTAGATCGACAGACAATTTCCCGGTCTTCCACCTCTCCTCGAAATAGAAAGGAACCAGAGCCTCGCCCTTATGAACTCCCACTTTTCTATGGATCTAACAGTCCCGCTTTTGCCATCCCAAGTGGAAGTCGGAGGAATGCAATGTCGACCTGCAAACCCACTGCCAGAGGTAAGAAAAACAGTGAAGGGGCTTTTGTAGAGTGATAAAACTACAAAATTATAATACTAGTGACAGCGGAACAAAGTTATATTAGTAATCTATCCATGTTCAAATGGAATGATGGCCAGAATTACGATTAATTGTTAGTAACGTTTTGTTTCCATGCGCTGCTTTTCATTCAATATATGATTATTTTTTTATCTTCCCGATAATCTCTTCTATTAAAGAATTTCCTCTGAAATCGTATGAGTAGCCTAAAGATGAAGATAACCAACTGGCATGGCAAAATATTTCCTTGTACCACACGTGTTCCATAATCACGTTTTGTGACCTGGGAAAGGGGATCTGGGGGCTTGCCCCCTGGGCTATGGGATGTGACCTAGGATCTACTAGGTTAGGTTAGGTGGTTGGTTAGGTTTGTAGCCTTTTACAAATCTCAAAAGTGTTAAATAATCCCGTTTTGTCCCGTTTTTGCGGGAAGTTGGGGCGGGGCATAACGGTACAATGGCTTATTTGCAGTGGAAATAAAGGTCGAATTCTTTGAAAGCACTGTACGATTTTGATTTTTTTTTATCATATCACTCGGTATTCCCTGCACCGTTATTATATCAACCTGTGGTATCATGCTAGCACAAGCTTCATCATACTTGAATTTTTGTGACGTTCTTCCTCGCAAATCGCTGTATATAAACTCGATGATTGTTTCATAAAGTTTAATTGCATTCACTTCGCCTCTCAGTTACAACCTAACTGCCCGCTCGCACAGCCTTATCAAATCTTTACAATTCAATAAAATATGTTCTTTTAAAATATCCTTTTCTCTCCTGAGGACCTAGACACCTGGATTGAAGATGCTGGAAAAGCCGGAGTTGTCTACTTTAGCTTAGGATCATTAGCCAGAGGAGATACAATGCCAGTTGAGTACAGGGATATGTTTGTTGAAGCTTTCAAGAGATTGGAGCAAAGAGTCTTATGGAAGTTTGAATCTGATCTTGAGGGAGTATCTGATAATGTCAAGATTAGCAAGTGGCTTCCACAGCAAGACCTTCTAGGTAAGTACCCATGACCAAAGTATTATTATTATTATTATTATTATTATTATTATTATTATTATTATTATTATTATTATTATTATTATTGTTGTTATTATTATTATTTGCTAAGCTACAACCTTAGTTGGAAAAGCAGGATGCTATAAGCCCAGGGGCTCGAACAGGGAAAACAGCCCAGTGAGGAAAGGAAACAAGGAAAAATAAAATATTTCAAGAACAGCAACAACATTGAAATAAATATCACCTATATAAAGCACATAAACTTTAACAAAATAAGAAGATAAATAAAATAGAAACCTGAATAATTCCATGTACTGACTTGTTATCAATGCACAGTTCTTTATTGAAATGACAGTTTTCAAGTGTTGAGATTCTACAGGATTCCAGGAAAAAAAAGGATGGTTCAAAACAACCTCGTGAAAGAGAAGAATGATTAATAGATTTAGTGTTTTAACATGGTGAATGTGAATAGGATCTTGAGCTACTGATAGCATTGTCGCTACAAGAAAATTACTCTCTTTATTCCATTCATTCGCCTTTAAGTTGTCAATATTATGCTGCTCAATCTTTAGTAATGAAATAAACTGCTACACAATATACAATATATATATATATATATATATATATATATATATATATATATATGCACACATATATATGTGTATATATAAACACACACATATATATATACATGTATATATAAACACACATACACACACACACACATATATATATATATATATATATATATATATATATATATATATATATATACATATATATATACATATATATATATATATATATATATATATATATATACATGAATGTGTATGCATGCGTAAATATAAAATTAGCATATGACTACATAATCAAAGTGAAAGCTAAACCATTTCGTCGTGGTCATATATCAGTTTATATTATACATTTTGTTTAAATGGCCTTCTTGTAAAAATTAAAAAAAAAACTGGATTACCTTTTATTTGCAAGAAGATATTTTTTGTAACCTACATTAACCTATCATATCTTTCAAGCCCATCCTAACGTGAAAGTGTTCATTACGCATGGCGGTCTCCTCAGCTTGCAAGAGGCTTCTTACCATGGCACACCCTTGCTTGCATTACCCATCTTCGGGGATCAACCAAAGAACGGCGAGAAGATCGTAAATAATGGATTAGGTCTGTCCCTTGTGTGGGAAGAACTGTCTGTGGAATTGATCGTGGACTCCCTCCAAGAGATAATCAATAATCCCAAGTAAGTTGATGTGGTGTTATAGTTATGCCTGGCTAGAAAACTTAATAGTCTTTATCTTAGGCAGTTGTGGTGTCCGTGAGTATGAAATATAGAAGCCTTATTATTGCAGATTCATAATTGAATAGTTTCATCTCTTATATGAAATTAATCTTGAAGATTTCACTTCGTAGAATATGAAAGCACGTAGGATTTGTTGATAACTTAATTGTTTTTACATTTATTGTGGAAAAAATACTCAAAATTTAAGGACATTTCTTGAATAACCAAAGGTCGATTGGCCCATATCTTTTACAATGTTCAAAATCTCTCTAATGGTACAGCATAAAATTCTTAAGTTTGTCTGACAAAGGACGTCACTTATGACTTCCCCCCTTCTTAATTCAGGTACAGAGAAAATGCAGCTGCAGTTTCGAAACTTTCCAAAGACCAACTCGAGCACCCAGTTGACAGAGCTGTGTTCTGGACAGAGTACGTCATACGTCACCAAGGAGCCCCAAAATTGAGGTCTCCCGCTGCCAGTCTAACCTGGGTACAGTTCCTTCTTTTGGATGCTGTGGCTGTTCTCCTCTTGGCTGTAATAGTAATCTTGCTTATGGTTCGGTGGATTTTCAAAAAGATTCTGAGAACAGTTTTCGGTTCATCAAAAGTACACAAGCGAAAGTCCGAGTGAAAAGGTTTTGAATATGACATATTCTTCAAAATAAAAAGATGTTCTAGAGGATGTTGATATTTATCAGAGACTTTTACTTTTCCAATAGATGCATGATAGATTTCTTTGCAACTATGTTGTGCAATTTTACCAAAAGCAGTACTGATATAAGGACAATACCATAATCACTGTACAGTGTACAGCAATACCTCTGTACAGTATTTTTGGGTGTTGATACATTTTCAGTAAAACGTGAAATATTTTTATTTTGTATTTTCGTTAAGATAGATACTTCAGACATACAATAAAAATATTATTACATGTAATGTATTATTTTCTTTAGACCCTTATTGCACATTATTTGCTGTGATCTTACTTTGTTCACACAGGGAATTTTAGAAAAAACTCAGACTTGGACACGCGTCAATCATGATTTCTTGACTACTGTGTGACAACCATATCCAGACTTTGAATATTATAATACCTTGGATCTAATTCCTCTTGTCTTCATACATACTTTCGAGTTCTTTACTGTAGAAATATTCTACCCCAAAGACAAGTTTCTTTACAGCAAAGTGCAGTTAGGAATAGTCAAGATTGACAGAGTACAATGTGTCATGTTTTTATTTTAATAAATTCTGTATTTGAGAATTGAATTACCTTTGGAAAGCACAATGATCTGAAGAACCTTTTGATATTGATGTTGCTAAAAAACCAATTTGTTATTTCATATACTTTATACTTTACAGAAAATAACTTTGTTAGTCGGAAAATATCCTAGCTTATTTATCATTTATTCTAGAATTGTTTAGATTTTAACTTTTACAAGAGGTTCATAGCATGTGAACAATTGTTATCCCGGTAAAAAAAAAGAAGAAGAAAAAAGAAAAAGAAAAAGAAAAAAAGAAGGAAAAAAAAAAAAACATTTAACTGTTTTCAATACCAAGTCAGCTAAGCTCCCCACCTGAGATGACAAGGACTTAGCGTGTGAGCAATGTCACGAGCGCACCTCATTTTAGCCACGTCGCAGTCAGCTTTGTCTAAACCAACGATAACAACAACAACAACAACAACAACAAATGCAGCCGTTTCTAGTCCATTGCGGGACAAAGGCCTCAGACATATCAATTCCTGTCTGGGGTTTGGCCAGTTTTCCTCACCACGCTGGCAAGTACGGATTGGTGATTGTGGGAGATTTTCGTCTGATCGCTCACAGCAAACCAACCGAGTATGGGTGGCCCTGACTACTGCACCTTTGCTGATCATGGCTGTTTCAAACTGTTTCACCACGCTAAGAATATACTGTTCTCAAACGTATTTCAGTAAAATACAGGCGACCGTAATTTATACCCTAATTTGTTACTATCTCTTACGGGTTGGTGACCGTAACATCACTCTTAACGTCAATATATCCGTTTTTGAAACGGTAAATGCCTGGCAACATTTATTCCAGCATTTTTTTTTTTTTTTTTTTTTTTTTTTTTTTTTTTTTTTTTTTTTAGGCAAATTTTTAACAGTGTGCCCTAGCAAACTCTATAAGTTACACACATAATTCATTATTATTGTTACTATTTTCGGATTTTTTTTGTACTCATACCAATTGATATATTTTTCATTTAATCTCATTGAAGGTCCTTGAACTACAGGAGGACCTGATGATGGACAAATGTCCAACGCATTATAACAAAGATTAAATGGAACACTTAGAAAAAAAAAATGTAATTTAAATGGGAAATTCTTCGTAAAAATATACTGTTCTCAGGAGTATTTCAGTAAAATACAGGCGACCGTAATATCTACCCTACGTTGTTTTACGGGTTGGTGAGCGTAATATCACCTTTTTACGTCATTATATCCGTTTTTTAAACGGTAAAAATCAAGACATTTAACGTTTCTAATGCAGATTTTTAATAATGAAGATGATGTATCATTTTGTATTAGTACAAAAATTCCACACTCGACTACGCTTTCCTTCTTCTTAAAATTACATAACCACCATAGGTATTACCTTTTGTTTTCTGTACAGCTTATCGCTTAAGTGAAGAAACATCAAAATTGTATTAGGGCAAGGAACATCAAAAATCAATCATTCGGTCGTTCGTTATCTTGATTAGCCAAGAGTTAAAGATAGCTTTATAAATGAACACCTGTGGGATATCTTTTCTCTGTGATAACCATTTTACATTTCTGGTGATAAAGAGTTTTAATGCTTTTGTAAAAACAGCAAATTGGGAACAATAAAGTAATATTCCTTTTTAGTCTCGTTTTTTGTACTTATGCCAATAACATTCAACGTAGCCTACTGATATTATGTAAAAATAATGCGATTGAGACTCTTTAGCTATGGTAAGCAGCTCTTCTAGAAGAAGGATACTCCAAATCACGCCATTGTTCCCTAGTCTTGGGTAGTGCCATAGCCTCTGTACCATAATCTTCCACTGTCTTGGAGTAGAGATCTCTTGTTTAAGGGTACACACGGGCACACTACTCTATTTTGTTTCTCTTCTTCTTGTTATTTTGAAGCTTTTATAGTTTATATGTGAAAGCTATATTTTAATGTTATTATTGCTGTTGAAATTCTTGTAGTTTTCCTTATTTTCTTTCCTCACTGGGATATTTTCCCTGTTGGAACCCTTGGGCTGATAGGATCCTGCTTTTTCTAGTAGGGTTGTAGCTTAACAAGTAATAAAATAATAATAAGAAGAATAATAATAATAATAAATGATAATAACAACAACAACAATAATAATAATAGTAATATTAATAATAATAATAATAATGATAATAATAATAATAATAATAATAATAATAATAATAATAATAATAATAATCGATGTAACTAATGTCAAGAGACACTAAAATAAAGAATATATCAATGAAATTATTCAAAAAAAAAAAAAAAAAAAAAAAAACACTAAAATAAATAATACAATTGTAAAACGATTTAATCTCCGCAGGGAAAAATACTTTTATAACCAGCTATTTTTAGTATTTGTTGACCTAAGCAGAGAATACTGTGCCTAGCAGCTAGTTAACTGTAACTAGTTGCAGCAGTTGGAGAAGTGTGTGTAGTCACTAAGAGATTAACACCACCTTAAGTCAGAGAAAAAGGGGGTAGCTACAAAAAAAAAAAAAAAAAAAAAAAAAAAAATAGAGGGGCACTCAGTATAGAGTAGACCTCCGCCGTGGCAGCTTATTTTTCGACATTTTGCTTGACCGTGATCTTGACCTTTGAGCTTGACCTTCCAAAATTTAATAATTTCCAATTTTTTATATAACAGTTAATCCCTGCAAGTTTCATTACTCTGCGAATAGAATTGTAGCCAGGAAGCTGCTCGGAAACAAATATACATACAAACATGGGGTAAAATATAACCTCCTTCCAACTTCGTTGGCGGAGGTGCTAAGACATGCCATCGTAAATACCTAAAAATTAATTTCATAAATTAAAGTAAAAGTAATTTTTAAATACATTAAAGTAAAAGTAATTTATAAATACAACAGAGTGCATTTTAATCAGAACGATTATTTTCTTGAGATGATAACAGAGATAGGTTATCTAACTTTTGGAAAGTGGGTGCGATAAGAGCTACCATTAGGAAAGGGTCAGGGAAGGATGAAACTAAGGTTATATATATATATAATAACCGAGGGAAGAAAACTATCCTCTTCCATAAGATCTTTGGTTTACCCTTTCCTATCGAGTCTCTACAGTTGGGAAAAGTCGTGGAACTATAATTAGACAGTTGCTGGAGTCTCCAATGCCATCCCTGGTCTCTCCATCTTCTCTCTATGTCAACTGTAGTGGAGTGTTTCTGTGTTGTATTTGATGACCAATCAATATTTTTCTCAGTTGGCGAGTTGTGATAAAAAGGCTTATCAATTCCATGACTTATGAGTGAATGGCTTTCTCTATTCAATACACAGATGTCTAGTTATGTCATATCCCTATCATTTATTGTTAATTTATTCTCATCATTTATTTATTTCCTTATTTCCTTTCCTCACTGGGCTATTTTTCCCTATTGGAGCCCATGGGCTTGTAGCATATTGCTTTTCCAACTAGGGTTGTAGCTTGGCTAATAACAATAACTGACTGTAGGCAAGGTGGATAGATGAGCTATCTTACATCCCTGAGCTATTCCACCAGCTTATTACATAAACAGCTATCCTACATTTCCTCTCTAGATCAATTTACTGTAGGCACAGTGGATATATAAATAGATGAGGTATCCTACATCCCTGAGCTATTCCATTCGCTTATTACATAAATAACTACCTTACATGTCCTCTTTAGGTCAATTCACTGTAGGCATAGTGGATAGATAAGCTATACCACTAGCTTATTCCATAAACAGCCATCCTGCATTTCCTCTCTAGGTCAATTTACTGTATGCATGGTGGATAAATGAATAGATGAGGTATCCTACATCCTTGAGCTATAATAACTCCAGCTTATTCCATAAACAGCTCTCCTACACTTCCTCTCTAGGTCAACTTAGAGAAGGTGGATAGATGAGCTATCCTACATTCCTGAGCTATTCCACCAGATTATTCCATACATAGTTATGCTCCACTTCCTCTCTAAGTCAACTCAGGTAAGGTGGATAGGTGAGCTATCCTTCATCCCTGAGCTATCCTACCAGCTTATTCCTTATACAGTTATCCTACACTTTCTCCCTAGGTCAACTTAGGGAAGGTGGATAGATGGGCTATCTTACTTCCCTGAGCTTTACCACCAGCTTACTCCATAAACAGCTCTCCTACACTTCTTCTCTAGGTCAACTTAGATAAGGCGGATAGATGAGCTATGCTACATGCCTGAGCTATCCCACCAGCTTATTCCATATTCAGTTATCCTACACTTCCTCCCTAGGTCAACTTAGGGAAGGTGGATAGATGAGGTATCCTACTTCCCTGAGCTATTCCACTAGCTTATTCCATAAACAGCTATCCTACACTTCATATCTAGGCCAACTTAGAGAAGGTTGATAGATGAGCTATCCTACATCCCTGAGCTATTCCACCAGGTCATGCCATACATAGCTATGCTCCACTTCCTCTCTAGGTCAACTTAGGTAAGGTGGATAGCTGAACTATCCTACACCCCTGAGCTATTCCACCAGGTCATGTCCTACATAGCTATGCTCCACTTCCTCTTTAGGTCAACTTAGGTAAGGTGGATAGATCAGCTTACGTAATGAAGTTACAAAATTGCAACGTCGTTGTGGGAGGTATAAGCATGACTACATCACGACCTTGATACATGGCTTACGTTTGCTTTGGATGTTGTGCGGTATCATTACTTTGCAAAATATTACCGGCCTTCAGGACTAAAAAGCATTTTGCTCAACAATTGTATCGTCGTGCACGATTCGTATCAATCCGGAAAAGGGCAAACTAAGACGGTTCATTCATTACAGAGGCCTGGTCTCACCTGGTTCAGTTACATGCTATCATTTCTTTCTGAATATGAATAAACAGATAAAATATAATCTGACTCAGAAGATTACAAGGGATGTTATCTTATTTAAAGATGATTTTAATCTTAAAATCTGAATTCCATTACTTCTTTTAGAATTTTTCTTTTTTCATTTGGATAATCACATAAGAAAATTTCATGAAAGGGAAACCAAAGCACAATTTAGATTTGCGGTTGTATTGGAGTTCACACCCTGAATTCACTTAATTTGGAAATATTGATAATGGAGAAAAAAAAATAGTAGCTTAACTAGAGTTGACATCAGTATCATAGCAAATCAAGCAGTAACCTTATTTGGAAATGAAGAGTGCTCTTAATGCATGGACCCCAATTGGGAAAGTGGGTTAGAACGAAAAAATAAGAAACGAAAAAGTAAAGAATAAACGGAATGGGATAAGTGGTAATATAAACTAGATAGGATGAATAAGAGTCAGAGTTTTAAACTAAACTCCTATCAAGTAGAGAGTCGTAGTAGTAGGCCTAGTCTAGTTATAATTATCATTTTTCTTCTATCTATAAGATTGAAGAGCTTAATATTTCCGAATATACCTGCTGCAAATATTCCAGCTGAAGTTAGCAACCGGTGGAGAAAGGTAGAAGGCCGATGAGACCACGAAATCAAGTCCCAAGGTCAAACTGCCGGAACGCAAGTCATTCTCGTTTCTTCGCTTTCTTCTTATCTCTACGCTCAACAGAGAGTAGCTTCTGTATTACGTTGAAAGGAAAAATACATGAAGCGGAATAATGACATATATGGTTTCATTCAGCTCCGGAATAAATTAAAATGCCGTGACGACTGATAAATGTAGCAAATGCTCAATAGGGAATGATAAATAAGCCATAAATAGTCTGAACAATGATAGTAAACATCTACGACTCGGCAACATAACCTCAGACTACACTGGGTCCCAAACCATGGCCAAAGTCGATTTAGTCTATACGGTGCTCTTGCTTACCGTACAGGGCTCTGTGTTCAAGTGATATTTATTTTATAGTTACTTTAATATTCAAGGTGAGTTTTTTGTTTAAATTTCATCATTTTATAACAAAATTGAAGAGTAGTGGGGCATAGGCCTACAACATAAAACAACAATGTATGTTATTGAGAGATTAATAATTTTAGCAGTGTTGGCCTCTGTTTCTATAAAATGCCAACTTATTGTTACTTATATTTATATTTGCTCCACTATCATCTGCGTTTAGTAAAGTGTCTTGTATTTTGTATTCGAGTAACAGTTGATAATACAACGTTCTTTGATTTATA
>NC_090761.1:60791801-60809301 GCF_036898095.1 Palaemon carinicauda | reverse complement strand
AACACGTAATGCTATTTTTCCAGTTGGAGCCCTTGGGCTTATAGCATCCTGCTTTTCCAACTAGAGTTGTAGCTTAGCTAATAATAATAATAATAATAATAATAATAATAATAATAATAATAATAATAATAATAATAATAATAATAATAATAATAATAATAATAATAATGGCATCCTACAGTGAACATATTTTCTTTTCAGATGAGGCTATCATATTTGTCTCTGCTGCTACTTGGGATCCTTAGCATTAGTCAGGGGGACCTGCCCCCTCCCGACAGGAGCTACAAGATCCTCATGCTCCTTCCGGCCTCCTCCAAGAGTCACAGGAATGTTTTCATGCCCTTGGCGGAGGCTCTGGGCGATAGGGGTCACCAGGTATGTCTACGTTATTGCTAATCCATCTCCATGCTTTTAGTCTGACAGAATCGTCATCATCATCATTATCTACATCATCTCTTCCTATGCCTATTGACGCAAAGGGCCTCAGTTAAATTTCGCCAGTCGTCTATATCTTGAACTTTTAAATTAATACTTCTCCATTCATCATCTACTTCACGCTTCATATTCCTCAGCCATGCAGGCCTGGGTCTTCCAACTCTTTTTGTGCCTTGTGGAGCCCAGTTGGAAGTTTGGTGAACTAATCTCGCTTGGGGAGTGCGATAAGCATGTCCAAACCATCTCCATCTACCCCTCACCTTGATATAGATGGTAAACTTGCTTTCCTTCAATGGTTGTTGGAAGTCTATTCCTTATAGGTAAACTGATATTGTATTTTAATTCTAATTGGTTTGATCATGTTGGGAAATTTAATAATTATATATTTCATACAATTAAACATCGAACGGCTTTTGTTTAAACAAACGAATCTCTTGACAGGTTATTTAAATGGTTTTCGGCTTTTTTAACTTTTCTGGGATTATATTTTCCCTTTTACGTTTAGATTACTGACACCTTAAGTCTTAAATATCATTTACATGGGCCGTATGAAATCAATCTTGGCTACTTTCCAAAACTAAAGTAATGTTTCAAATATTATTTTTCAGATATCTGTCACCCATTATAGAGTTACATTTAGAATTATTCTCAATTTTATAAATGTAATGACATCTGTTTTTTCTGTCTGCTGGAGAGATGCGGTAAACTAATCAACTTAAGTAATACGATTTTTCCTTAATATTAAAAAAGAGTAAAACGAATAATTACAGATGAATAGATTACATAGCCATGGCTAGTTACGTGAAATAGAGAAATAAAAGGGATACAAGCTAAAATCCCGTCTCTTTAACAGAATTTAAGATTATGTTGCTTAATTTCCATCAAAAGTTTACATGCTTTATGTTGTATTGCTACATTTCTGAGAAAAATCGTTTGATTGATTTTGAGTTTTCTGGCATCCTGCCATTGAAGGTTACTGGTGATGCAAGGAGAATGATCATAATATTATCAGTATTATTATCATTATTACTAGCTAGGATACAACCTTAGTTAGATAAGCAGAATGCTATAAGACCAAGGGCTCAAACAGGGAAAATAGCCAAGTGAGGAAAGGAAACAAGGAACAATTAAAGTAAAATATTCTAAGAACAGTAACAGATAAAATAATTCTTCCATACATAAGTTAAAAAACTTAAAAAAGAAAACAAGAGAAAGAGAAATAAGATAGAATAGTAAGCCCAAGTGTATCCTCAAGCAACAGAACTCTACCCACAGGTAGTGATGCTCACGAATCACAATAAACCTTCTAAGCATCCGAACATCCGCGAGATCAACCACGGTCTGGACGATTTCAACACGGACAACATGAACATGTTCGAGGAGAGGAAGAATCCGTCAGGAGGCTTCCAGCTGTTCAAGACGGCGCTGCCAAGTCTGGCCCGGAATTTGTACCAAATACCGGAAGTGAAAGAGCTCTATGCGAAAAGGAAAGAATTTGATCTGATTGTCATCAATCATATGTTCAATGAGGTTAGTTATTGCAGCAGTAGTAGTAGTAGTAGTAGTAGTAGTAGTAGTAGTAGAGGTTTAGGAGGCTATTTTATTGATCAGTTCAAGTCTACAAAGTACCCTGCTGCTGAAATTTTATGAAACTATGAACAAGTTTCAGTGTTGCACGCTTAATATCATCTGCGATTACTAAGTAATTTTGGATATCTAAACCATCTCTATTTTACTAAATCAGGAGCAATTATTATAATTTTTCGCTCTTGCTTTTGTATCCATAACTGAAAGAACTAATATATTAATTATTCCTCAACAATTACAGATCATCTACCCATTTGCCCACGAAATGCCTTTCATCACTGTGGCCACTCCAGGCATGGACTACCGACAGAGCGCCGTCCTCGGAAACCCTCTAACCCCAGCCTATGTTCCTGGTTTTCTCGGAGGTAAAAACTTGGATACTCTATTTGGTCGCATCAAAAACCTGTTTGGTCATGTGTTCATGGCTGTCTATTGGAGAGTCTGGACCATCATTCCTATTGTCCAAGAAGAGGTAAGATAGCATTTGGTGTAACTTATGTCATGAATTGGGTCATAGTGGTTGATCTCTGAACTAAATCTAGAATAAATACAGTTACCGGTATAGAAGGCCAATTTTTGCCCCTCGACACACTCAATAATGATCACTGTCAAATCTATAACGTAGCTGCTAAATCCATGTAGCCTGTTGGTACAGTTCGTGCCTGGTGATTGCCAGACTGGGGTTCGAGTCCTGTTCAAACTCGTCAGTTCATGTGGTCGCTGCAACCTCACCATCCTTGTGAGCTAAGGATGGGGCGTTTGGGGGAGCCTAAAGGTCTATTTGCTGAGTCATTAGCAGCCATTGCCTGGCTCTCCTTGCTCCTAGCTTGGGTGGAGAGGGGGCTTGGGCCTTGACCATGAGTAATATGGTCAGTCTCTAGGGCAATGTCCGGCTTGATAGGGCAATGCCACTGCCCCTTGTCTCTGCCATTCATGAGGGGCCTTTAAACCTGAATAAAAAAAACTTCCAAAACAGTAGCAATTTTAGGCTCCTATGCAGAAAGTTTAAGAACCTTAACAGATACATATATATAATCACCTGATAAACGCTGTGCCATTTCCCTCATCAGCATGCCCCCTTGCCTCTCTTAGATATCAAGCTCCTTTATTCTAGTACCTCTTTGACGTCATCTGCCCTATAATTTTTAGGTCTTCCTCTTCTCCTCGCTTCAACACTAGTGAATAATGAACTCTGTTCAACCTACCATCGTTCATCCCTTCCACATAACTAAACAGTCTCAAAATATACTAATACATCCAATCTTTCACATGTGCTATCCTTTTTTTTTTACCGCTTTTTATCTCCATACACCATATCATTCGAATTCTTATATAACATACACTGAAAAAAAAAAAACTTATCTCAACAGTTCCAAACCTCTTTCTTCTATTCACTCTTCCCTCCCATGAGGAATATTTGACACTAAAATTCCTTCATATAGTATCGCCGGACAATAAGTCCCTTCCAGTCTATTGCATAAACCTTGACACTTTCCTTGCTTCACCAATTCTGTGACTAACCTCTTCTGTAATGCTATCATCCATTACTTACTCATAAATCTCGGTACAAACCCGCTTCCTCGTTGCTTCATAATGCATGTTAACATTTACTCCTCCAACTTCATCATTCTAGTTATCTTTATAACCTTACTTGTACATTCACTCTCAACTTTCTCCTCTTTCAAATATCTTCAAATACGTTCTCTAGTATTAGAATTTTCTTTACAATCACTAATCAGCCATATATCACAAGCAAACACCATCCGTTCCATACTCATCATATCGCACAATTTTGCACCCCCATCTGTTTCCCTTTCTCTAGCCTTTCGCATAACTCCAGCCATAACAGTATGATGCAGCTTTAGAAATATAACATTTTCTTATACTCGCTTTTGCTCCACATAAGGTATTCTCCAGTTTACATATTCATAGTATTCTTATTACTACTCGTGCAAGAAATTAGGTCATGTACAGTACATAGTACTATATTGCGTTTCGTGTAAAAGCAGCATTTTGTTGGTATTAATATAGTTTTTGGTTTACGGCCCTGTTAACAATTCTGTCATAAACACTATTTAAAAAATATAATTAGAAATATATTAAATCAACATTATTTTGCAAGGGCGTCATTTTCATAATTTTTTCTTTATTACTTAGATCGACAGACAATTCCCCGGTCTTCCACCTCTCCTTGAAATTGAAAGGAACCAGAGCCTCGCCCTGCTGAACTCCCACTTCTCAATGGATCTGACAGTCCCGCTTTTGCCATCCCAAGTGGAAGTCGGAGGAATGCACTGTCGACCTGCAAACCCACTACCAGAGGTAAGGAAAACAGTAAAGGAATTTATGTAGTGATGGAACAATAAAAATATAACAACAGCGACAGTAAAATAAGATCATATTAGTTAGAAAATTGTCGTAAAAAATCGGTAAAAATCCGGGAATAAATGTTGCCAGGCATTTACCGTTTTAAAAACGGATATATTGACGTAAAGGAGGGATATTACGGTCACCAACCCGTAAAATATAATAACAAAGTATGGTAAAATTGCAGTCGCCTATATTTTAATGAAATACAGCTGAGAACAGTATAGTTTTACGGAAAATTTCCGATTAAAATTACGGTTTTTCTTAACAGTGTAGAAATCTATCCATAGCAAATGGGGATGATGGAAAAAATAAGGATTAAGGGACACTACTAAGTTGATACTATACACTGCTTCTCATTAATATTTCATTATTTTTGTGCCTTCCCGATAATCTCTCATATTATGCAAATAAGTACAATTTTTAAAGAGATTAAAGATGATGATAATCAGCTGAAATGACAATCTGTGTTCTTAACAAATACAAATCTTTACAACTTTACTTTATACTTTACAGATCAGAATCCTGATGAATTTTTTTTTTCCAATTTTTTTTTTTTTTTTTTTTTTTATCTCCAGGATCTAAAAACCTGGATTGAAAGTGCTGGGAAAGATGGAGTTGTCTACTTCAGTTTGGGCTCAGTAGCCAGAGGAGATACAATGCCAGTTGAATATAGGAACATGTTCATTGAAGCTTTCAAGAGATTGAAGCAAAAAGTCCTTTGGAAATTTGAATCAAACCTCGAAGGAGTATCTGACAATGTCAAGATTAGCAAGTGGCTTCCGCAGCAAGACATTTTAGGTAAGTACCCAATACCAAATAATATTTAGACACCTGAATACTTTTGTGTACTAACTTGCCTATCAATACACAGTTCTATATTTTGAGATAAATCGGTTTCAAATGTTGAGTTTTTAAAGGATTTTGTGTAATAGAATTGTTCAAGTCGACCTATGTGACCTTATATGATTAGTGCAAAATTACTAAAGTAGTGATATAAACAAAGAATATATATAAGATATTAAGATATTGATACATAATTTCATTACGAGAAAATTAATCCTTCCTCTCTTTTATTTCTTTACCTTCAAGTTCTTGATATTATGCTGCTTATTCTTTAGTAGTGAAATAGATTAATAAACACACAATAAATGAATAAATAAATATATGCAAATATATATATATATATATATATATATATATATATATATATATATATATATATATATATTCATATAAATATATATATATACATACATACATACATACATATATATATCGATATGTATATATATGTGTTCACATGTAAAATGAGTATATGTTTCCATTTCGTCGAGGTCTTACACTAATTCTATATTAAGTATCTGAAGTTAGATAACATGGTCATAAACAATTCATAAAATGGCTTACCTTTAATATCTTTCACTTGCATCAAGAGATAATTTGTAACCTAAAATAACCTATTGTATCCTTCTAGCTCACCCTAACGTGAAGGTATTCATTACCCACGGCGGTCTCCTCAGCTCCCAGGAAGCTTCTTACCATGGCACACCCCTGCTTGCAATACCCATCTTTGGGGATCAGCCAAAGACTGGAGAGAAGATCGCAAGTGATGGATTAGGTCTGTCCCTTGTGTGGGAAGAACTGTCGGTGGAATTGATCGTGGATTCCCTCCAAGAGATTATCAATAATCCCAAGTAAGTTGATCTGGTGGTATTATTATGCCTGGCTGGAATTGTGACGGGCCGAGAGAAGGTTGTGAACTCAAAGGCAGTATGAAAGCAACTGAGTTAATTTATTATAGAACACTCTCCTTTATATACAAAACCTCAAGGCAACAGGAAATTTCATGTTCGAAAGACAGACAATGTTACATAGGGGAAACGCAGACATGTTTATTCTGGTTCTTTTTAGTGCGAGGGAAGAGCGAAGATACAAGCATAATATATACAAAATGAATTATGTACGATCGTGTGACACATGGTTGGTGCAGAATAGTTACGATTTTATTCTAGGGAGTAATGATGTTAGTGACAATGAAATGGAGAAGCATATTCATTGCAGGTTCGTATTAAGGTTTGGCTTCATCTTTCTTGTAAAATTATTCTTAATTTGCATAGATTTTACGCCATATGATATAAAAATACTCTTGATTTGTCAATAAATGTATTTATGTTAATAAGATAAAAAAACATCCATTGTTTGTCAATAATTTTTTATCTTTATTGTGTAAAAATCTCTTCAATTTTAGGAATATTTACTTAAAAACCAGAGGTCGGTTAACCATTAGCTTTGACAATGTTAAAAATCTCTATAATAATAAACTAAAAACAATCATATGTCGTTTATGGCGTCCATTCTTTACATTTGTTTTTATATGATGTGTCTTTCATTTGTCTAATCTAGTATTTACTATCATATATTATGTTTTCTCCATAATCACTGAAAGTACTATAATACGTGTCCTTTAT
Organism: Palaemon carinicauda; assembly: GCF_036898095.1. Lineage (NCBI taxonomy): Eukaryota > Metazoa > Arthropoda > Malacostraca > Decapoda > Palaemonidae > Palaemon > Palaemon carinicauda. Next base: position 60,802,441 of record NC_090761.1, on the reverse strand, counting down.
TTTGCTTAGGTACACAAAAAATGCAGCCACAGTATCGAAACTTTCCAAAGACCAACTCGAGCACCCAGTAGACAGAGCTGTGTTCTGGACAGAGTACGTCATACGTCACCAAGGAGCCCCGAAATTGAGGTCTCCCGCTGCTAGTCTATCCTGGGTGCAGTTCCTTCTTTTGGATGCTGTGGCTCTTCTGCTCTTGGCTGTCATAGTAATCTTGCTTTTGGTTCGATGGATTTTCAAAAAGATCTTGAGCACTATTTTTGGTTCGTCGGGAAAACGCAAGAGAAAGAACGACTGAAAACATTAAAAAGTGTTCTGAATGATATCACCTGATGCAAAGCAGAGTTCTATACAAACATGTTGTGCAATACTACCAAATGATTACTGATATAAGGACAATACCGAAGTCACAGTAAAAAAAAAAATTGACACTTTTGGCAGTTTGAAGATTTACTTTTGTATATACAAAATACTTTTAACACTTTTTTTGTGTTGATGCCATTTTATTAGAAATATACTTCTTAACTTTTTTTTTCCATTTTCATTAACATAAACCTACTTGTAATCTGTGTTGTTTTCTTTTAGTCCTTATTTACAATTTGGCAGCAGTTGTGATCTTAATACCATAGAGACTGACCATACAAACGTGTGATCACCGCTCAAGCCCCTCACCACCCAAGCTAGGATTAGGGGGCGCCAGGCAATGGCTACTGATGACTACGTAAGAGGAACTATAGGCTCCCCCAAACCCCTCATTCCTAGCTCACAAGGAATGTGAGGTTGTAGACACTAAAAGAAACTATCGAGCTTGAGCGGGTCTTGAACCCCAGTCCGGCAGATTGCCAAGCAGGGACGTTTCCAATAAGCCATCACAACCCTTGATAATCCTCACAGCATCCCTTTCATGAAAGCGTAAATTCCAACTATTATATAGAACTAACTAATGAAATGTATCCAGTGGGAAAATGTCATTTGAATGTCCTAGTTTTTCATGAATGGAAAACAATATATGGGTCTGTCAGTAATGTATGCTGGAGCTATACTGTGCCGTGCATTTAATAATTGATTATACTGATATGTTACTGAAATGAATCAGGAGTATTTAAACACTACAGGTTGCTTGACAAATTTACCACAAACAGACAATCTGAGTGATTTTCGAAAATCTACGAATTTTACATATTACAACATCCTTATTTAGGACTAACCATCCACAAAACTGAAAAATACTAATTAGCTTTAAAACCTAAGAAAATGCATTCGTAACCTATGAGTTTTTTTTAAATAATACTGAACCATAAATTAAAACAATTATTAGAAATAACACTATAAGAGAGATTACTCGAGTGCCATATGTGGATGAGATAATGATGACGGGTAGATGGAGATGGTTTGGTTATGCTGTTCGTACTCCCTAAGAGAAATTAGTTCACCAAACGTTTAGCTTGGTTCCACAAGGCACTGGAAGAGTTGAAAGACCAAACCCTACATGGCTGAGGAATATGAAGCGTGAAGTAGGTGATGATGAATGGAGAAGTATTGTATTAAAAGCTCGATGTAGAGACGACTGGCGAAATCTAACCGAGGCCCTTTGCGTTAATAGGCGTAGGAGGAGATGATGATGATTTGAAATACAGTTAACTGCTAGGAGAAAATTAATCCCTTAGGCAAAAGAAATGCTCGAATTGGAGGAATTATTTGAAGTAGAAGAAAGCCTTCGAGTGGAAGAACTTCTTGAACGAAAGAAATTATTTGAAGAAAATAATTGTTTGTAGATTAATCGCTTGAATTACAAGAATTACTTTCACAACAGGGATTTGTTGTAGAGGAAACTTACCCTTTAGAATTCATTTGTCATAGGCTTAATTCAGTACATAAATTAATTAGCAGTCGGAAAGTTTATATTTCAGCTGAATTTGTTAGCGCCAAAGTAACATAATTATGGAAACCTGCAAACCTTAATAAATTATAAAGAAATTGTAAAAAACTCCTCAAGCTCAAGAGTTACAATGAATTTTCATATCAATAATAGTATGCAGTGATCAGAGAGAGAGAGAGAGAGAGAGAGAGAGAGAGAGAGAGAGAGAGAGAGAGAGAGAGAGAGAGAGAGAATCTTTCCCTTAATTTAAAAGACACGGGAGAAATATCTACTACTATCACTCCGTTTTCAAAAGATCTTTCAAAGGAAATTTCAGAAATGATTGACAAAATAGGCACAGTTTATCTGCACTGTCAGCAACAACAAACAAATTCTACAATTTTCCAGAGTTCTAAAACCAGTTTCATATCTTCATATTCCCTGAGTATTGTTGTCAAGAAAATAAATCCCTTATTGAAGGCAAGGAAGATATATAGATGTATGAAAAATCTCTTACTGGTAGCAATGGATTCTTCTCATACTTTGCTATAATGGGTCACATGAATTTGGACCTTTACAGTGGTACTCAATCTACATTAACAACTGTTTTGTAATCATCCTAACTGTATAAAGTTAGTGTTAACATGAAATCCAACAGAATGATGTGCTGCCTCTGTCAAGGATTTGGGAAAACAAACAATGACATCATTGGCAAAATGTTATGTCATGCTGGTTTGCAAAAACACGTTTGTGCGAATATTCTTATTTCATCTCATTTCAGCTGGCAATAATCAATTTCTATCTGTTGCTTTGCAATGGAAGCAGAGCATTTGATATAAAGTGAACGCTTAATATGTTTTTGCTCCAAATTTTCTGACCTTAAATTCAGCTCCCTTCTTAACTCATACTGATGTTCACCTACCCAACCCCTCTTACCTCCACTAAATCGAGAGGAACCACAGTCTCGCCCTAGGGAATCCCAGTTTTCAATAGATGTGACAGTCGCTCTTTTACAAAGTGGTAGTAAGAAAGAAGCAAAAGAAGCTTTTCATTGTTACGATAACTCGGATGCTTCAAAGGAATAACGAAAATTAAATGAAATTCAAAAAAGTCTTAAAAACAGTCTTTGAGCGAAAATACATAACGACTTTAATGCGAATCTATTGAAACTCGGAAAGCCAATATCTACAGAAACTGTCACACAGGTCAAAAGCTAGTGATCAAGTCTACCAAATTATAATAATTTCAACACCAAAATTCAACTTTCTCTGTGTTATATCTGCTATGTTTAGGAAAGGGAACCCATAGCTTTCAGATAAAAAGAAACGACTTATGTCCAGAATGTATGAACTGCTATAAACGAGACAATTGTCTTGCATAATCAAAGCATGTTGGTCCTTGATTTACATTTCTTATAATTCTGGAGCAAATTCGGGGAATAGGACCGAAGTGCCTAGGTTCAGTGACCATTGGAAATGCAATGCCAACTTAGTACAGGAACGTGTTCGTAGAGCTTTCAAGAGACTTGATTTAAAGGTTTAAAATACCGCCCATGAATGATTGAGGTAAGGGACAGTGACAATGTCATAGCTAGCAGGACAATGCACTAGAGATTGACCACATATACATATGATCAGTGCCCAAACCCCTCTCCATCCTAGCTAGGACCAGGGAGGGTAAGATAATTTCTGCTGATGACTCAGCACGATCCCTAGCTCACAAGGATGGTGAGGTTGCAGATACTACAAGAAACTATTGAGCTTGAGCGGGACTCGAACACCAATCCGACGATCAACAAGCAGTGAAGTTTACAATAGGCCAACACAGAGGGTTCTTTGGGAGTGCGAGTTACAGCTTTACTACAAAGCTTTTTGTCTTTTACTTTCCATTCATTTCGCTTTGTTTATTTCTATTTACCTAAACACCCACTTTTATTTACCTCGTTCAAATTTTCAAATTTCCACTCTTCATTGAAGACCCTCCTTCAGCTGGGTCCGGTGATAGTTTAGAAATGGGACCCAGTGGAGATGTCTCCTTAAACTAATAAAAACAACAAGAATGGTAACAAGTAGAAATAGCTATCCGTTTCGCAGCCAAAGTCTAATCACTTCTAATTTATAGCCCATTTCTGACATATCAAGAAATTTTCATAAAAATTCATATGTACCTTTTTGAGTTAAGTTGACAAACAAACAAACAGACGGAGGTAAAAAAATAATCTCCATAGCGGAGGTAACAACAACAACAACAACAATAACAATAATAATAATAGTAATAATAATAATAATGATAATAATAATAATAATAATATGCTCTCTTTATTCCCTCATGTTCACAAACTAACCAATCTGTCAAAGCAGCTAGCAACAAAATATTTACTATGAGCAATACTGGGATTGAAGGCAGAACATCATATTCAAGGTCCAATGATAAAAAGCACACAACAGGACCCCAGCATACCTTCTCTCGCTGTTCAAGGTCCTTCTCTCTAGCGAGTTTTGTTTGTATCACGATGAATTTGCAACTTCTCAATAGTTCTTTATCTCTTCGTCCTCTCTGTTAGTGAGTTCGACAGAGCAACGAGTGTCTGTGAGGAGACCAGAAGGGGTTTTGTTGAATTGGCTGTCGATGTGTCGAATGAGTTAATTTGATTAATTCGTCCTACGAAGATCTCCTGTTAGTAAGTAGGTTGTCTCTGCCTAATATCTTTGCCCGTATTATTATTATTATTATTATTATTATTATTATTATTATTATAATTAACTAAGCAACCACTCTAGTTGGAAAAGCAAGATGCTATGCCCAAGGGTACCAACATGGAAAAATAGCCCAGTGAGGAAAGGAATTAAGGAAATAAATGAACGATATAAGTAATGAACAATACAACAAAATATTTTAAAAAACATTGACAACAGTAAAACAGATATTTCATATGTAAACTATAAAAAGACTTATGTCAGCCTGTTCAACATAACATTTGCAGTGTGTTATCTTTTGATTGATTATTTTCCATTAAAGTTTCTCCGTTATCTCAGTGAAACAATATGCACGCTATCGTGTGTTCGTAAATACTATTTTTTATATTTTCAAACTTATATTTTGACTTAATGCCGGACCGATTACGTTATATTTTGAGTTATATTTTGACTTAATACCGAACCTATTGCGTCATATTTTTAGTTATATTTTGGATTAATGCAGGACCGATTACGTCATATTTTGAGTTATATTTTGACTTAATACAGGACCGATTACGTCATATTTTGAGTTATATTTTGACTTAATACAGGACCGATTACGTCATATTTTGAGTTATATTTTGACTTAATACCGGACCGATTACGTCATATTTTGAGTTATATTTTTACTTAATACCGGACTGATTACGTCATATTTTGAGTTATATTTTGGATTAATGCAGGACCGATTACGTCATATTTTGAGTTATATGTTGACTTAATACCGGACCGATTACGTCATATTTTGAGTTATATTTTGGCTTAATACAGGACTGATTACGTCATATTTTGAGTTATATTTTTACTTAATACCGGACCGATTACGTCATATTTTGAGTTATATTTTGACTTAATACCGGACTGATTACGTCATATTTTGAGTTATATTTTGGATTAATGCAGGACCGATTACGTCATATTTTGAGTTATATGTTGACTTAATACCGGACCGATTACGTCATATTTTGAGTTATATTTTGACTTAATACAGGACCGATTACGTCATATTTTGAGTTATATGTTGACTTAATACCGGACCGATTACGTCATATTTTGAGTTATATTTTGACTTAATACTGGACCTACTGCATCATATTTTGAGTTACATTTTGGCTTAATACAGGACCGATTACGTCATATTTTGAGTTATATTTTTACTTAATACCGGACCGATTACGTCATATTTTGAGTTATATTTTGACTTAATACAGGACCGATTACGTCATATTTTGAGTTATATTTTGACTTAATACTGGACCTACTGCATCATATTTTGAGTTACATTTTGGCTTAATACAGGACCGATTACGTCATATTTTGAGTTATATGTTGACTTAATACCGGACCGATTACGTCATATTTTGAGTTATATTTTGACTTAATACAGGACCGATTACGTCATATTTTGAGTTATATGTTGACTTAATACCGGACCGATTACGTCATATTTTGAGTTATATTTTGACTTAATACAGGACCGATTACGTCATATTTTGAGTTATATGTTGACTTAATACCGGACCGATTACGTCATATTTTGAGTTATATTTTGACTTAATACTGGACCTACTGCATCATATTTTGAGTTACATTTTGGCTTAATACAGGACCGATTACGTCATATTTTGAGTTATATGTTGACTTAATACCGGACCGATTACGTCATATTTTGAGTTATATTTTGACTTAATACTGGACCTACTGCATCATATTGTGAGTTACATTTTGGCTTAATACAGGACCGATTACGTCATATTTTGAGTTATATTTTTACTTAATACCGGACCGATTACGTCATATTTTGAGTTATATTTTGACTTAATACAGGACCGATTACGTCATATTTTGAGTTATATTTTGACTTAATACCGGACCGATTACCATATTTTGACCATACCGGACCGATTTACGTCATATTTTGACTTAATACCGGACCGATTACGTCATATTTTGACTTAATACCGGACCGATTACGTCATATTGTAACTTAACACAGGACCGATTAAGTCATATTTTGACTTAATATCGGATTGATTACGTCATATTGACTTAATACCGGACAGATTACGTCATATTTTGACTTAATACCGGACCGATTACGTCATATTGTAACTTAACACAGGACCGATTAAGTCATATTTTGACTTAATATCGGATTGATTACGTCATATTGACTTAATACCGGACAGATTACGTCATATTTTGACTTAATACCGGACCGATTACGTAATATTTTGACTTAATACCGGACCGATTACATCACATTTCGCCCGATTTTATTTACAGAACGAAGATTAAAACTTCGATATTAGCCGACAGGTAGTAAGAGTTTATTTCCTTATATTATATCACCATCAATATTTAGTTGGCCGATATATATCCATTCTTTGCCTTTTGCTCGCATTAAATGACTATAGTACAGTATTTACCCATTAAACACAACCTACACATTGAACATATAGTTGGCCATATTATTACAGGTCTATAAATAGTTTAATTGGAAATACCTGTTTGTGCGCCAGTAGTTTATATATATATATATATATATATATATAATGTATGATATATATATATATATATATGTATAATATATATGTATATATATATGATGTATTATATATATAATATATATATACATACTATATATATATATATATAGAGAGATGAGAGAGAGAGAGAGAGAGAGAGAGAGAGAGAGAGTTTAGAAGATTGTGTTTGTTATTTTTAAACATCATTAAAATGTAGAAATGAAAATGATTTAGTTCAAAGTTGTTTACAATAATCATTACAGCTTGTGGATTGAGACCAGATATTTATTTAAAAGGAAATTAGAATTTGTTTTCAACTACTGTAACAACTACATACTGTATGTTTAACTCTACAGTCGTGGGTATAACGGGTTGGCTCCAACGTTCGACAGCACAGTGACGTACCTATTCAAAAGTCAAATTGGCCGCTAACGGGAACATGCGTACGTTAAACGTAAATGCAAACGTACGTACACAAAACTGGTTTTGCAATGATTCCCGTCAGACATACGTCTCCCCGACAGAGCAAAAAGGGCAATTTTGGCTTATGGGACTAAACGGGAGCAAGATACGTGAATGTTTGATCCCAGCAATCGAATACCGCCCCCCCCCCCCCAAGCAAAAAATAAAAATAAAAAGTAAACGTGAAGCCACACGTCAGACGTACCAAACACCCGTTTTACCACGCAAGCCCTGAGGTTTGACGTGTTTGGTCGCCAACTAACATCAAACTCTCTCACGAGAGAAAACGGGAGCAAGATACAGGAATGCGTGATCCCAGCATTAGAGTTTGTATGCTTCAATTTGCGAGTAGAGGTGACTTTTACATTTTAATAATTAACTAGTACTTTATTTTCTTTTGAGTTTGTATGTTTAAATTGGTGAGTAGAGATTTTTACGTTTTAATAATCATCCGATACATTATTTTCTTTTGAGTTTGTCCGTTTAAATTTGTGAGTAGAAGTGATTTTTACGTTTTAATAATCAACCGATACCTTATATCTTTGAGTTTGTACGCTTAAATCTACGAGTAGAGAAGATTTTTTACGCTTGAATAATTAACCAATACTTTATTTACTTTGAGAGTTTGTACGCTTAAATCTGTGAGTAAAGATTTTTACGCTTGAATAATTAACCAATACTTTATTTTCTTTGAGAGTTTGTACGCTTAAATCTGTGAGTAAAGATTTTTACGCTTGAATAATCAACCTATACCTTATTTTCTTTGAGTTTGCACGCTTAAATCTACGAGTAAAGATTTTTACGCTTGAATAATCAACCTATACCTTATTTTCTTTGAGTTTGTACGCTTAAATCTGCGAGTAAAGATTTTTACGCTTGAAAAATCAACCAATACTTTATTTTCTTTGAGTTTGCACGCTTAAATCTGCGAGTAGAGATTTTTTCTTAAAGAATTAACCAGTATCTTATTTTTCTTCAGATAAAGATGAGATCATTATGGATCCTACCGCTGATCTTGGGATGCTGTGCAGGAGATCTTCCTCCTCCAGAGAGACCCTACAAGATCCTGATGCTCCTCCCAGTCTCAAGCATCAGTCACCGGAATGTCTTCATACCTTTGGCTAAAGCTTTATCGGATCGAGGTCATAAGGTAGGGAATTCTTGCAGTTTGCGAGACATTTCATATCATGTAAAGGCATCCCTCTTAGATATAAAGAGCAAGTGTCTGCAGATATATATATATATATATATATATATACATATATATATATATATATATATATATACATATTTCCAGTCACACAGGTAGGGAGAGAGGGAGTAGTCGTAATCTGGTGAGAGGGGTTGTAATTAGGATAGTGTGAGGGAGTGGAAAGGGTTGAATCTGTGTGTGCATATCTGTCTAAGTATCTAGTCATTTTTGGCGGGTCGTGTATACTAGTTAACATACGCTTGCATTTCTTGCCCGTTATGTAGCCTAGTTGAAAGAGTTGCATTTCCTTGTGTGTTTATTTCTTATTCTCTTTATTTTTCACTAAATGTAACAATGGATGAATGAATAAGATATTCTTTTCTTCAAACTACTAGTCAGTATGCAATACTTGGGTCCTTCTGGCCAGACATGTACTCTGAAAATTTGTAGCCCGTAGACAACTATAGTCCATTTCTTTTAGCGATGCATATTTGCACCGACTCGCAGCGGTGCCCTTTTAGCTCGGAAAAGTTTCGTGAGCGCTGATTGGTTGGAATTATCTCGTCTAACCAATCAGCGATCCGGAAACTTTTCCGAGCTAAAAGGGGCACCGCTGCGAGTCGGTGCAAATATGCATCGCTAAAAGAAATGGACTATAGTCGCCTTAGCACAATCGAATAAACTGTTATTGTTACTTTTCTAGAACAACCAGACACCTTACTGAGAGCACTAGAGTCAATGTCCATTTAAGAGATCTTATTGTAAAATCATGAATATCGACTGAAATATTGATATAGATAAGTCTTAGGTTTAAGAAGAGCTATAACATTCCTTCATTAGTTTTCCTAGCTTTTCGCAGCCAAGTTTTATTTTCCCTCGTTCATTAGATCTGTTTTTCTCATTATACAGAAGCCCCAACAATAGTAAGAGGATACTTGACATAAAATGCTAGTAAGAAATTGTGTTTTTTTATTCTATTCCATAGGACTAGAGGAACCTTATAATGGCACCTCTCATGATTCGTTGGTTTGGAATAAGGACAATAGGAACCTCTCGATCCTGCTGATTACTCCACTCAATTGCTTGCACACCATTAGCGCCATTCTCAATAGATCCATTCATTCACTAAATCTTCATTTCCTCCGCAGATCGAGATATTGAGCAACAACGACAAACCCTTCGTGTACCCGAACATCCGCGAAATCAGCCACAACCTGCCTGTATTCAACTTATCCTCCGTTAACATGTTCGATACACGTGGAAGCGGTGATGGAGGATTTCATATCTCATAGATAGGCTGCCTCGCTTGCCCGGGAGCTCTATCACTTGCCCAAAGTGAAGGAACTGTACGCTAGGAGGAAGGAATTCGATCTTGTTATCTCGGATCATATGTTTAATGAGGTGAGAGGAGCAGCTGCCGTGGCTTTGTTTATTTACTCTAAGGGGGTCTAGGGTAGTCCTACTATTTATTGGCCTGATTACTCTGAAAGCATTGAGAAAACTACAAGATTTTTTCCATCTTTTCAGATATTTGCCCGAGCCTTTTAAAAACTGATTTTAGCCTTTAACTATAGTTATTTTTTTATCTGCTGGTTTATTTGCTAACGTTTTCTCTATCATTAAGATTGTTCTTAACAATTCTGTGAAATGACAAGACTTTTTTTAATAACTTTGATGTACCAAATCTGCTTACTTAATAAGAATCTATGATATATTGTTTGCACTCTCTCTCTCTCTCTCTCTCTCTCTCTCTCTCTCTCTAACACACACACACACACACACACTATATATATATATATATATGTATATATATATATATATGTATATATATATATATATATATATAAATATATATATATGCATAT
>NC_090761.1:60706801-60786801 GCF_036898095.1 Palaemon carinicauda | reverse complement strand
AGGTCAAGGTCACCTGAAGGTCAAGGTCACGTGAAGGTCAAGTACATTTGAAGATCAAGGTCACTTGAAGCCAAGGTCATGTGAAGGTCAAGGTCACGTGAAGGTCAAGGTCACTTGAAGGTCACGTGAAGGTCAAGGTCATGTGAAGGTCGAAGTCACATCAATTCATGATTCTAGGACATATGGCGCTCTAGGTCACCTTGGCGGAGGTATGTCCTCTACGAGGACCAATGTCCGCGTTCAGGACTTGCTCACTTGTTTGTTTGTTTTTATTTTTACATAACTTACGTTGTTTATTCCGATTAGTATTGAGTATCTTTTAAGTATTTTGAGGAATTGCGTTTTTTTTTTTTTTTTTTTTTTTTTTTTTTTTTTGTTTTTTTTTTTTTTTTTTTTTTTACTATCGGGAGGGTCTTATGGACAAACTATTCTTAAGCGAGGCCTCTGTTTCATGGTCTTTGATTGCATTGCTAATCTGATTTGGCTGTCATTAAGGGGTCGGTTGCTTGGTGCGCCCTCTCCAAAGACTTATCAAAGGCATCCTCTTCCACCAAACCTCTTCTCTCCATGTCATCCTTCACATTGCCTCACGATCTAATTCTCTGCCTCTCTGTAATTATCTTCAGTTCCTGAGTCTTTTATCCTTTTTCTATTTTTATGTATGTAGCTTTCTGTCCATATGTCCTCTGCCTTTTTGTCTGTTCACATGTCCCTCTGTCTTTCTGTCTGTTCTCATGCCCCTCTGCCTTTCTATCTGTTCACATGTCCCTCTGCCTTTCTGTCTGTCCATATGGTCATCTGCCTTTTTGTCTGTTCACATGTCCCTCTGTCTTTCTGTCTGTTCTCATGCCCCTCTGCCTTTCTGTCTGTTCACATGTCCCTCTGCCTTTCTGTCTGTCCATATGGTCATCTGCCTGTCTGTCTGTCCATATGGTCATCTGCCAGTCTGTCTGTTCACATGTCCCTCTGCCTTTCTGTCTGTTCACATGCCCCTCTACCTTTCTGTCTGTTCACATGCCCCTCTACCTTTCTGTCTGTTCACATGCTCCTCTGCTTTTCTGTCTGTTCAAATGTCCCTCTGCCTTTCTGTCCACATGGTCATCTGCCTGTCTGTCTGTTCACATGCTCCTCTGCCTTTCTGTATGTTCATATGTTCACCTCTCTGTTTATGGTGAGACTCTTCGGCATACACAGACCTCCACCAATATAAATTTGTTTATCATAGGTTATACCAAATATGGAATGAATGAAAGTCGGCAAGTAAAATCTATTTTTTTTTATAAGAAAGAAAGAAAGAATCAAAACAGCACCCGACCTCAGAAAATAAGACAGCTAATTAGAAAAATCATTCATTATTACATTTTTCTTTTGATAACTCAAAAATGAATAGTTAGTGGACGTTATACTGTATATGAATACATATTTATGTATAAAACGGATTTTGACATAGGGAAAAATCTATTCTTAGTGAGATAGCCATGTCCTCCTGATGGAACTTCCATCAGGACGACATGGATCGAGCCCCCCAAAAAGAGATTATTCCACAAGACGCCGAAAATGTCCATGCGAGGTGGAACTAAATTAGCAGACCACAAAATAAATTACTATCTCTTCCTCCCCTTCCCAAAAGCCCACCCGAACGTAAAATTGTTCATCACCCACGGGGGCCTACTGAGCCTTCAGGAGTCGTGTTATCACGGCAAACCCATCCTGGCCCTGCCAATATTCGGGGACCAAGAGAAGAACGGAAGGAAGGCCCAGGCAGCCGGATTTGGTCTATGGCTCATCTGGGAGAAACTGACGGTGGACATGATCGTGGAATCCATCCAAGAGATCATCGATAACCCGAAGTAATTTTTCTTCTTAGTTTACTGAAGTTAAGATATAAGGCAGAACAAGTGTATAGATGTGCGATATGATCTTGTAGAAATTTGATAAAGAATCACAGTTGAAGAATATTATAGATTAAGACTTGAAAAAAGAGGGAAAGGTCACTTGCAAGAAATTGTTGTTCCTGTTTGAAAGCTCTTATATGTTGAAACTTATTTAGACATTACACCTCTGACATAGGTTTACAGAGAATATTTATCGATAGCATATCACAAACAATATATATATATCATACATATATACATATATATATATATATATATACATATAATATATACATACATACATATATATACATATATATATATACATATATATATATATATATTATACACACACACACATATATATATATATAAAAAGAGAGAGAGAGAGAGAAGAGAGAGAGAGAGAGAGAGAGAGTCACAAGTATTTTGGATGTCTCAATGATGTTTTAGCCAATCCGCAGAGACTCCATTTGCTCTTTAGTAGAACGAATTAGTTTAAAAGTTTATTGAGTTTTTATGATCTTGTCTAACTAATTTGAAATTCGATTCATAAGATGAATAGCAAAATAAAGTATTAATATAGTTTTGATTGCCTAAAGCTTACCACAAACGTTTGGAAAGCTTTTTCTCATATAATTGGTTTTTAACTCATTTGATTCTTAAATTATTTGTTCACCTGTGTCAACTCTGAGAAAAAGAGTCCCCTTTCATCTGGTCTCACATATGAGCTTTATTAACTAGTTTTTTTTTTCCTACCCTCTGTGTAGATACTTGGAAACCACAACATCAATATCAAAATACATGAAGGATCAACTGAATCCTCCTTTAGAAAGAGCAATCTTCTGGACGGAGTATGTCATCCGTCACCAAGGAGCTCCCAGACTCAGGTCACCCGCTGCCAATCTCTCTTGGGTGCAATTTCTTCTCCTGGATGTTTTGGGTCTCCTCTTTTTGATAATTGTCACCGCACTCCTGGTCATTCGATGGATTGTCAGGAAAGTGCTACAAGTGATGTTTAGTGAGAAGCAAACGAAGAAAACAAAAGAGAAGCATCAGTAATGGAGGATCAAATCTGCTTCATATCAAGATATCGAATAAATATATTTTTATGCACAGTTACACACAGGAATACCTGGTACACCAAGCTCTGATGAAGCGCACACAGCCACATCCTTACTGCATGCAAAGTTCCTGTGTTTAGCCCAGCCCACCGTCTCTCCCTACCTCTACCTTTTAAGTTACTCGTCGCGAAGTAAAAGTGTGATGAGGTGTACTTCTTTGGAGCAAGGTGGACCAGGGCTCCTGTGTCCAACTGTATGATCATAAGGCAAGTGACCATATAGTGTGAGCTAAGTCTTTGATCTTGGCTCTTAACCTATCAGACAGCATATAGCAGCTGATTGATACTTTGTACTTCAGCTATGCAAGCGGTCATAGAAGTTGTGTAATCATGGTCGAAAATTAATAAAGATCTACTGATGACTTTGAAGCAACATTTATTATTTTGTTTACCCTTTGTCTTTTCTTTAAAAGAGATGTCGAACACTAAACATGCCAGGTGAAAAAATATGTTTTTCTAACTTATGTTTAAGGTTTAAAGGCCACTCATGAATGGCAGAGGCAAGGGACAGGAACAATGACCTAGATAGCAGGACATTGCCCTAGAAACTGACCATATATGCAGACAGTATGGTAAGTACCCAAGACCATTCTTCACCCAAACTAGGACCATGGAGGACCAGGCAATGGCTGCAGGTAGACCTATAGGCTCCTCAAACCCCCATCCTTAGCTAACTAGGATGGTGAGATTGTAGATACTACAAGAAATTAACGAGTTTCAGCAGGATTCTAACCCCAGTCTGGCAGATCACCAGGCAGGGACGTTTTCAATAGGCCACCATAATGTAAGAAATGCAGCTAAAATCATCGTTGGTATTATCACATCCTTCTTCTTCCCCCAATTTTTTGTTTAATTTATGAAACAGTCTAGACAGGTTTCGAAAAAGTAAATTTGCAATCAAGAATAACGATTAGACTTCTATACAAGTTGGAGACATTATCAATGCAAAGAATTGGATGCTGAGGAGCCACTGTTTACCTACTTGCTATCACGCTTTGAGTTTTGTTAAGGCTCAACTTCATGCCCTATGCACTCATTTTTGCTGCAATCCTCTATTAAGGGATTCGGCAAGCAAAGGTCTACATTAAGCGATGGAACTGATGCTGAGCAAGAGTAACATCATCTGCATAAGCAACACGCTTGTTTTCTTGACGAAACCACATACTGTATGCATGTATAACACTTAAAGCAATAGGCATAGAACTCTATCCTGAGAAACAACAGATATTATATTCCTATGGTCACTATTGTGCTCATTAGCAAGTACTATACTACAGTATTTGTAATTGGGCCATATCACTATGGCCAGAGACACGATGTGCAGCTTGTAAAAAAAACTCAGTCGTTGCAGAATAAAGGGAAAGCTAAAGGTTGTAACATATGATACTAAGAAAAGATCCCTCCACTCCCATCTGTTGAAGTTTAAAAACAATAATCTCAAGATTAACACTAGCTAAAGCAGTAGTAAAATCAAAGGGTATCCAACAAACTTGCTAACTGCAGTCAAGGGATTTCTTATAAGTTTCTGAATTTTTCATTCACATGCATTCCTAGATCTGATACACATATCACATCCCCAGTTTCTTCACCATCAAAGCTGCTAATCCATTCATGAATTCCAATAATATACATCATGTAAAAAATATATTTATTAACAGTAAGCAAGTAAAGTACTGTTTAATTTGTTCATTAGAATCCAGTTACTGATGTATGCATGATTATTATTATTATTAACTTTTGCTTAATTTTTTCTCAACTGTAAATCCCCTATCTATTAGTGCATGTGTTCAGTATCAAACTTTGATTTTGATACATACTTCTTTTGTATTTCTTCATATTATTGACCCATTTTGATAACATCTACAGTAGAGTGTTCAGAAAAATGAACTTGAAACCAACCTGATCTGGTTTGGTTCAATCCATATACTTTGTTGCATTTATTGTCTCAATGAGGTACAGCTCATAGTAACAATTAAGTAATAAGATAAATGCATGAAATCACTGATAAGCTCATATCAAGGAAAATGTTCTCAATGATATCACACAGGATTTGGGTGCACATGCTTATCATGAGAAAAATGTTCAGATACCTTATCATCAATTCAGATAAAAATTAGTTTCCAGATAAAACTGATTCTATTTAGATGTCAACTAGCATTAAAAATTTTTCTTTGCTAAATATGATGAGAGAAAACATAATTCCATAAAGATTAAGCACTCATTTGACTTCAGTTCCAACAAACTAGTGGACTCAAAACTCAATGTAATAAGCTTCCAGCCACAACATATATCTATGGATTTTGTATTTATATATAAAAGGTGACATTTGCGTGTAGAAGTTTATATCTTAATCCTTTCTATTGCATTTCATAGTGAAAATTTCAAACCCAAAAGCAACATGAACAAAACTGTTTGGTGTAGCAATAATACTTGAGTGGTATTTTGGCACTAATTCCCAATAATCATCATAATACGTTTCACATGAAGATGACCAAATTCTAGCTGTCCTGTGATTTAGTAATACTTCTTTTATTACAACCTTCTCATTTGCAAGAAACATGATAATACTATAGCTTACAAGTGATGATATCAGGATACAAATTTTAAACCTTGAGTAATAATGTCATCCTCATTTCTTTTTGCGCCAATGTCGAACCTACAGGAGGGCATTGTCGTTTGCCTCTCTGAGGTCTTGATCTGAGTAATGAAGGCACAGTGGGTAAGCAAAGGTAAATAAATTGGATGTGGAAGGAAACAACTAAAGTAATCAGAATATATCTATAAAATTCATTCCATAAAATTCAACAATTATCATTGAAGTATAAACAACTTAAAATATTTTATCATAATATTACAACACAGTAATGTAGTGAGTGCATCCAGAACTTTTTATGAATGAAATGGAATCCTATGTGATTCCAATTAGTTATTTGCCCAATACAAAACATCACTTATTACATTACAAATTCGGAAACATTAAAATATATTGGATTTAGTACAAACCGATGCACTGGATCAATCTTATACTATAGATAAAAGCTACAAAAAATCCAATAGTTATCTTTAGATATAAATCATCACTGCTAAAAAGGTTAATTTCTATAAGAATCAGTACAAAAATAGCAATACTGTATGACTAAAGAAAACCAATTGCAATCTGAACAGACCAATCAGCTGAATCGTCTATTTAAATAAAGATGCAGCCCATAAAGTATGGTACAGTACTGTATTAATGACAACCACAACCTTCATTAACACAAAAGAAAAAAAAAGATTCCTTAAACCCTAAAAAAAGAACCACACCCCTAAACGATTTGCATTGAAAAGCACTGCTTATGTTATATTCTGTAATATAAGATACAAAATAATACTGAATAAACCCAATCCTGAAAAATAAACACAAGAAAAAGTTGTGCTGTCTTACATGTGTACTTAAGATATGCTTTTATAAAATAGCATTTGTACAATGTATAGTAAAATTATTGCAGCCATGTAAAAAACTGACTCATTACATGCAAAATGGAAAATGGCTCCCTGAATAATTAGGAATTTCACAGACAAAACTCATATGAGCTACCCTGCACTTTAAAGCAATAATAAATTAGAGTAGATAAGATTTTTAATTTTTCAGCCAATTAATATTTTGTAAAATTAGGGTAATTCTACTTAACTTTGCTTTATAAACATTTTACAGATGGAAGTAATCACATTTTTCATTTGATATGCACGATACTTTAGATATACTGTATGTGAATTATTCTGTGATTATGGAGTAAATAAAATTTTGTAAGGGGAAACCACTTCTAAATAGAGCAATTAAGCTTTAAAAATCGTATTATAGATAACCTCTTCAATTCTTTAGATAAAGATTACAGAGGATTTGCACAGAAAAATGGCAATTATTACATCCTTTGTTTTACACTAAATTTTAAAAGAACATTGTGTTTGAGGCCACTGAAAATACTCCTACCTTGACTAATATAATCTAGAGAGCTGTTATTTCTTCTGTGATTCTTGCACTATACTGTAATTTTATACTGTAGTACGTTATGATGTAAAGTTATGCTTAGTTCTTCATTTTACAATGATGATTACATATGGGGAATTGGTACTAAATGTTACTTTTATCACTTAATTTGCTATTAGAAGCATCAAGTATGAAGTAAACAGCAAGAACAATATAATGTACAGTACTGTCATTCTTCACAAGATAAAAACACATCAAGGCACTACAGAATCCAAAGCAAAGATTATCACAGCCTAAGGAAACTATTATGAACTGTAGAAAATAAACATACCTAATGTGATGCTACTCTCCAGTTGGTTAATTCGTAGTATGGATATTTCAAGTGACAAAACTATTAAATATCTTTGTGAATTTCCCTTATATTCGGAAACCCTTTAAATCATACTTGTATATACATTACCTAGCCGGTAAAGCATCATACAGTTAACCATTTAAGAATGATTATAAGGCACCTGTTGTAAATATTTATCTCATCACCTTAAGGCAAATTTTCTCTCTCTGCATTACACCAATTTAGATTTATCAAATACCTTCATCAAGAATACACTACTGTATATTCAGCAGTAAAACTGTTGGACGTTTCATCATGCCACAGATATAGAAAAGATAACATTTTAAAATTCAGCATAGGGTATTTTGAACCTACCAGGTAGCTCATATCTATATTAAAAAAGTGCCTTTATAAATCAATCTCTTTGGGCCTAGCCTTAATGTAAACAAAGAGAGCAATCAATAGGAATATTCCACCCAAGACAGGTAGAGCAATGGTAAATGCCTTGTCTTTGTTCTCCATGAACTCCTTTTTTCGTTCACGCTTCTCCTTCCCCGTTTCCTTCACTTTGCCCTTCAACTGACGCATTGTGGTCGTCTAGTGTGTCTGAAAAAACAATTGCGTATTTTCAGCCATACTTTTGGTAGCCTACAGGTAGAATTCTGGAATTCCATAGTTTTTACATTTTATACATAATTTAAGGAGTATGTAAGATAAAATTCTGAAAATATTATATATGGTCTTTAAAGTAAAAGCTGAAAATTTTCTTTTGATTATATAACACCAAAAGTTAATTTACCAATAAAAACAGTTGAGAAATTACACTAATCCTTATATGTACTACCTTATATGTTAGTAGGTAAGCAAAGGGCTACTGAACCATGTTACAATCTGCAAAATAAGCTATCATACAAAGCACAGTAAAAATTTATTGTCCTAAGCTCTGACAAAGAATAGGGGCTATGGAAAGTCCCTTCAATATACAATAGTGTAACTTACATGCAAGCCAGGAAAACAGTAATACTATCTACCTGGATTGTGTTTACAGTTTATTTATTTTTGTATATACTGGTAACATCTAATGTACTATCGCTTGTACTAGCAAAAATTAACAATCCTATACTGTACATAGCTTCCTATTCATTGAGATATAGTTACGAAGGTTTAACAGTTTTTAAATTAAGAAAAAGCACGTAACATACAATTCTGATTACGTAGAACAGTCCTAGTTAGGGTTTCTATGTTAGGACACAATATCTTAATGTTAGGTTAGGTTAGGTGTGGATTTATAATACGAGCTAGGCTTGATGTAGTCAATAAGGATTCAGAAAGGGCAATATTTCTTGTATTTTGAATGAATTTTATGTTATATACTGTATTTTCTTTTTTGATAACATTCTCAACATGAAGAGTAGCATAAATGCTTAGGCATAAACCTATTCAATATCATGTGTTTTTACGATAAAAAATGTAGCAAATAACTGTTTTTGGCGTTTTATCCAAAAGAAAATCCATTGTCAAATGGGGCCATATCTTTAGGGTAGTATACATAATGAAAGATACAAATTTGTATGGTTTACAAAAGCATCACGTATCAAAATATATGATTTACATGATAAGCAACGTGTCAAGTTTGTTTCATACTGTCCATGTAACATCTATCAAATAAATGTAACAAATGAGCAAGGCTAGTTAGCCAAATAACTTTCCCTGGAGTTTCAACATAGCCTATCTACCCAGGGCAATGGCAAGATAAAATATCTTTTTGTAAAAAGTGTTATTTACACTGATGGTTGAATTACAATGATAAGTGTTTTCAGCAAATTTTTATCGTTAGGTGAGAAAGGAAAAACCTTTGTAGTATTTGTTAATTAGCAAATTGCGTTTGCAATAATTGTTTTCAAATCTATAAGCATTCTCCCTACATTTGAGTGAATTACGTAGAGAAGTAAAAATATGCCTTCAGCTATTCATAATTTATTTCCCCAGAACTTAAAAACAAGTTACGGTTTTACTATAGCTATGGACGGAAAACGCTTCTCTACTAAAAGGCTGAGGTTTCCCCAGAGAAAAACATCCGTTTTCTTAAAAAATGACACTTATTTTCACTGCAAATAAAAACTAAATTATCTAAGAAATAATAATGAACGAGGTTACTGTGCACAGCTCAGCATATACTGCTTGCCAATACATGTGAGCTTTATATTCTTTTTTGGCGCGAGCGAAGCGAGCGCATGGCAGAGCAAAAACCATTAGATTTCTAAAAATTATCCCCGTCCTTAGACGGTCTAACAGGTTTTCGGCTCATTTGCTGTTCAAATGAAGGTCAAATTAAGTGAAAACACATATTTACTACAGGAAAAACTATTTTTATTCTGTTCAAAATTTTCCGTCCGTAACTATTATTTTACTTGAGTTACTGCACGTTCAAAGTTTCCTCACAATCCCAATTCTAGCAGGAATGCAGTGTCCTAGATAAGGTTAGGAGGTGCCCTGTCAACGAGTAATGGCACATTTTAAATTTCTTTTAATGGCGAAATTACTTTAATATAACTTGACATGTGCCATTCTGATACTTGAATGATTGATACGTCAAAACGCAACTATCAAGTTTTGATTAAAAGGGGCCAACATTCCCAAAATGAGTAATGACACGATGTTCTGGGTTAGTTTGGATAGAACACGTCAGTCCATGGATGAAGATTAACCTTTACCACACTCAATTTGGAACAGTTTCACCGGTACCCTAATATAAAATCTAAAACTAATTCCTTTTATAATTATCAGTTATTGTTATACATGCAACATAATACCTGATCGTGGATACCAAATAATGGCCAGACTCCAGCAAGGTAGACAGAAAATAAGGCCACGTAACGTATGATCGTAATGACAGATGTGGTGTTGCAGACTAAAATAAATTGTTTACATCCAAATGTCACCGTGGTAAAATGAAGGGTGCAAATGTATAACAGCGAACACTAAGCCGATCAATATACCGTGAAATTTTGTCACTATTTATAATACATTAACAGAAGACTGTGAGACATTTATGAATAAATAAAATAAATGTCTATCAAAAACAGGTAGAACACTATGAACGAGCTTTATATATATATATATATATATATATATATATATATATATATATATATATATATATATATATATATATATATATATATATAATATATATATATATATATATATATATATATATATATATATATATATATATATATATATATATATATATATATATATATATATATATATATATATATATATATATATATACATATATATATAAACAGAGTGACAAGTGAATGAGCCTGCCTGCCGTCCCATATAATTGCAGACTATAAGGGTTGGAAAATTAAGCATTAAATGCGATAAAGTGTATCTAATATATATTCTTGATAATGAAATAAAATACATTTGAAGGGAAATTATTTCGATAAATTCAAAGTTCAGTGCTATCCTCACTTATAAATACTTGTATCACTTATTCATTAATATCTGTCGGTGATATTTACTCTGCCGCCTTTCTTATTATGCAAAAACTATTTTAAAGACTGAAATCAAGGTAAAAAAAAATAACAAGTGAGATGATAGAAATAAATGTGATTGAGGTGGCAACGCTCCACTAAAAAAATATACAAGTAAATAGGTTTTTTATCTTCTTACTTATTGGGTTCAGATCGGCTTGAAATAGCTCTTGGACACACATTAAAAATCAGGTGATTACATTATAAGAATACGTCATTTTGTACATCAGAATATATACTTTTACTTTTAGGGGTT
Source organism: Palaemon carinicauda (assembly GCF_036898095.1). NCBI lineage: Eukaryota > Metazoa > Arthropoda > Malacostraca > Decapoda > Palaemonidae > Palaemon > Palaemon carinicauda. The sequence continues at coordinate 60,775,702 of NC_090761.1, read as the reverse complement.
TATTTCTCGCCCTCCATCAGACACTATGAGTCTGTTCAGTAGGGCCTTGGTATGTGAAAATAGTTTCTTTCCAGTTAATATTTTGCTCTGTATCTTTTCAGTTATTCGCTAGCATTTGTATTCAGGCTTAATGGTTTTCAGATCACTATTATAACACTTTCCAAAGAGATAAGTCTTCAGGTTTTTCTTGAAAGCTGCCAGACATTATGAAGACCAAGCCATAAAGGGTAAATTACTGTAAATAAGTAAATCTCATCATTTATTTTAGTTATTAAATACAACAGTATGCTACACATATTTCAAATGGTAGTAACTAAAGAAATAAACCGAATACTACAATTTAGGATGCTAAAGCAAATCGTGATAATTACTAGTCCATAGTATAATTCAAAATTAGTAAATACTTTATTTCATACAAGATGACACAGCCAGTGTATGCTAATCTACAAAGGTATGGCTGCTGGCTTCGAGACGTCCTGAAACGTCATCAATGCCCACAATTCTCATAGGACAATTTGTCCTTCTCCAAAGATTAAGATTTTCTCTCGAACATATTAAATTTAAATACAAAATTAGCAAAATTTAAATCACAATGGTATATCTAAATTTTAGCTCTTTGTGGTATCATATTCATGTCGACTAATTTTCAATACTACCTAACTATGCATCAGTTGTTAAAGTGGAATATATATTTTTTATTTTTTTATAATTTAAATAAATTCAAACATAAAAACTTTTCATAATAAATCTTGCTGTTGTGTCGTAAATCGGTTACACAATAATTAATCTTGGTTACTCCTTTTGCATCAGTTGTTAAAGTGGAATATATATTTTTCATTTATTTTTTATAATTTAAATAAATTCAAACAAAAACTTTTCATAATAAATCTTGCTCTTGTGTCGTAAATCGGTTACACAATAATTAATCTTGGTTACTCCTTTTGCATCAGTTGTTAAAGTGGAATATATATTTTTCATTTATTTTTTATAATTTAAATAAATTCAAACAAAAACTTTTCATAATAAATCTTGCTCTTGTGTCGTAAATCGGTTACACAATAATTAATCTTGGTTACTCCTTTTGCATCAGTTGTTAAAGTGGAATAAATATTTTTCATTTATTTTTTATAATCTAAATAAATTAAAACATATAAAAACTTTTCATAATAAATCTTGCTGTTGTGTCGTAAATCGGTTACACAATAATTAATCTTGGTTACTCCTTTTTGATAATTGGCAACGGATGAGATAGTAAATGAATTCCCAATGAAAACACAGGTAAAGCAAATGATAATTAAACGTCGATTTTCATTGGCCAGATTTTTTATTATGGCTCACCGACGAAACTGATTCATGTAAACAACATCCGCTGTCAATGTTCAGCCTCATAGAATTTAATTTTTAAAATATATAATGTTTCTCTTAAAACCAATGTAGGATACAGATGAAAGGATATAAGGATAAAACAACATGCGTCCTATTCATTATATATATATATATATATATATATATATATATATATATATATATATATATATATATATATATATATATATATATATATATATATATATATATATATATATATATATATATATATATATATATATATATATATATATATATATATATATATATATATATATATATATATATATATATATATATATATATATATATATATATATATATATATATATATATATATATATATATATATATATATATATATATATATATATATATATAGCAATTAGCTTAAGTGTAAAGCTAATTAAATATAAAAACATAAAAAATAAGTAAACAATCTAATTTGGATGGACATAATACATGAACTTCTATAATGTTATAGCACCCATAAATTTTTATTTCTATAAAATGATTGTATAAAAACGCTGTGTTGATACAGTTATGTACAAAAGAAGATATATACTCGTATGGTTCATTTGTATTGCTGAATAAATGGTATTCTGAAAACTAAATAAAAATTAAATCTAATATATGATTGGGGGAATGAAATATTTAAAAAAATACTCAGTGAATTTAAAGTGAATTATAAAGGCAATTTGGCCCACATAACTGATAAAGTCCTGGACTTAGGTCGGTTCGCTACAGGACTGTAATGTATTTCTTTAGTGCTCAAAAATTAGTTTAAGGGTTGTTGGAGTTTTATTAAATTTTCTTGAAAATTATCATGTAGAGAACTATCTGAAAACTTTGATAATTTCGACAAAGGGTTTTTAGCTACTGTGCGCCTAGACATTATAATAAACTGCCAACTGAAATGAAGGACCCAAAGGGAGCAATTGAATTTACGAAGAAACTAAAGACATTACTTTTCACAAGATCATATGATTTGGAAGGTGCTACATTCTAAGAATTGTATAAGTTATAATGAAAATGTTTCGTTGGATGATTAATATGGACCCACCCGAGAAGTAGTTCACTCGACTTCAGTGGAGGGTTGGATTTAAACCCAAAACAAGTAAACAAGTAAGATATAGTTTACAATTGATGCAACTTAGGAAAAAGTAATACACGCAGTGCCTAATAAATTTGCAAGATTGATAAAGATGAGGCGGACCTGGGTACAGGATTACCCCCCTGAGAGAGCTCTACCAAGTATCTAGTGAAGTTAGAATATCACCTTAAATATGGGTTATGACTCATCATGCTAACATGAATGGATGTCCAACAGTATATGAGAATTTTTGTTCTTAATTGAGCCAGCAAATCGTGTCAAAGCAAGATAATAGATAGTTATCTGAGCCATGAATGATTTTGAGTGTTCTCTTCAAATATACATCTCATAAAATTCTCTAATATGCTCCAAAATGATATCAGGACGACTAAAGAAACCGTTTTTCTTGTAAAAAAAATATATCTTATTTTTTGTGTCAACAGGGTTATATGTTATCTTATAATTGGCTTTCAATTTTAATCTTTTGCATTATTAACCCTTAATTGCTCTTTGCAAGTTCATTCAAGTCCTGGAGACTACAATTTACATTCGTGAATTTCATTATTTAATTTTAATATCTCAAATGTTTCTCATGATTTTGAGTCAAAAGAAACATTAACAGTTTACTTCTAATACCAAAAGGTGGAAGATTATCACATCCTCTATTTTTGGTAGGAACGACGCCCATCTGTATTTCTTTGGGTGAATATACCAAGAGGTCTACCAATTTCGAAAATTCTTGTCCAGAAATTAGGGAGTAAGTAAATAAACTACAATTTCTTACCATAAACATAATCATTATTATGTGAAAATTCGAAAATATCGCAAGGTGAAGTTGAGAGTGAGTGGGTGGGTGGAGAGAGGCTCTCATTTAGCCCAATTATATCTGAATTAGAAAGGTGGGTGTGTATTGCACATGTTCGCATTGATTACTTGAGTAATATATAAGGATCTTTTAAAGTAAGTTTCAAATCTACTATAGTATTCGTTCTTGCGTAATGTATGTACTGAAACATTCAAATTAATTTAGTTTTGCTCAAGTCCCTGCAAACTTCGTGACATAAATTAGCCAATGGGACATGCCCCATATCCTGTCCCAAGGTTGTCCAGTTCATATAAGCTTTTAGATTGGCACCTTATACAAGTTATCTAAATAAAGTGAGTATCTAGTGGTAATGCATAGTAAAACCGATTATAAATAAGAGGGAAGTTTTCTTCACACTTTCTAAGGGTGGGGTTTGTTGTGGCAGTATTGCTAAACTCAGTAAGCATAGAAAACATTTGTTATCTAAAACTGTCAAGTATCAAAGTAGGTTTTGACCAATTTAAATGAAACCCAATGTTGCCTTATCTAACTTGTGGTAAAACTTTACCTGTGCACCTTTCAGAGATATTAGGGTGTGGTATGAGTAGGGACGTGGCTTCCCAGGTCTTTTTAGGTAAGTTGGGAGTTGCAGGTGCGAAGCACTCCTTTATGAAAGGACATGGTATCCTAGTTTGGGTTAGGTAGGAAGAGGAGGATTCATTGATAATAGTGACAGTGCACGGGTAAAGATTTACCCTTACTTTAAGATAACCTTATGCAGGTATAATGTTATAGTATATCAAAGTTTGAATAAGCTCAATATTAACTTACAGTATTTTATTCTAAAGGTAGGTAAGCTCTTTCATAAGGCAAAACATAAAAAATGCATAAGATCGTTTATTGATAAAGTCTTGATGTATTGTACACTTGGCTTCATTAATTCTAGTACATTTTACGGGAGGCTAAAGAGATGAGTGACAGCTGTATATTGTAGCAGGTAACGTTGTATTTAGCAAAATACTGTTATGCAAAAAATAATATTTTGCTATACAGCACCAAGAAAAGTTAATGAAAAGGCTTTTGATCATTTGTTTAGAATTTTAGCAACTTTGTTTTATAGGCAGCATTGCCAGCAGTTTTCTTTTGCTAAACACAGTGTTGCCTACTACAACTTACAATGTTCCACTCTACTTTTACCACGAAAAATAAGGCAGATTTAATTCAGGAATTGTTTGTATTGATGGAATAGAATTATCTTTATTAAGTATTGGAGTGAAACTATTGTTAGCAGTAACTTTTAGGCATAAATCAGATCCTTGAAAACATATAATGATAGTATAAATTTATGTGAGCATTGCAAATATATATTTCGTAATTCGTCCATCTGCTTCTCTTAAGACATAACCACTGAGCATTGCAAATATATATTTCGTAATTCGTCCATCTGCTTCTCTTAAGACATAACCACTTCTGTCTCGTGTATTATCAGGACAGCTATTTTCTTTTAGAACTGAAGGCTATATTTCTTCATTGTAAAATAGATTTCACCAGATAATTCATACTCCTTTTTAAAATTTTCCATAAGAAGTTAATGCATCTCCCTTTGATTTTAAATATTGTATCAATGCAGTTACCAAAGACCCTTATAGTGAATTATATACCACAGTTGAATATGTTTATTTTAGCCGTTTAGCATAACCATGAATGATAGGATTTCAAGTATCTTCCATGCTGCTGAAAGACATTTGTTATAACATCCAATGGGTTAAAAATCTATATACAATTGATAGATATATTCCCAGCTGTCGAACAATTGGTTAAATGAGTGCACTCTTCACCAACATTGATTGTTTTAACCTCCTTGTGGTTTCAGGTTTTGCCATATGCTGATTGTGCTTCACATTCTTTTTGCTGCATTTAATGTGTGGTACATACTCGTAGCCCTGTGTGGTAAATTTCTTTGATATTAGGAAAACAGTATTCAAAGCACATTACGTAATTGAAAGTATTCTATCATTTTCGGGCTAATGAGATTAAATTTCAGTCTCTCCTTTCTTTGATTTGCCTAATTGTTGGTGACACTTTTGTTGCAGGGAGTGATTGTAGGTTACCTTGGAAAGATGCCGGGGTAAGTCGGCTACACCTAAATTTTAACGTTTATGGTTTATATACTAATTTTGCAGTGTGGGTGTATTCTCTGACTGTTATGTGACCCTTGTTTTTATGTACCTCCTTCATGTGGGCCCTTGTTACATAAAGTCACACTGGACTACCACTCGCAAATGCTGAATCAGACGTTTTGACTTGGTTTTACATTTTAAGTGGAAGCCTAAATTTTCTTCCATTTAATTATGCACTGTTTATAATTTTGTTATTGCAGAATGAACAGTCCCCTTTCAGGAGACGGTTTTAAAAGAAACATGCAAACTTTACACATGCACGGTTGCTCCTGCATTAGGTATTAGGAACACTGACTTAAGTACTGTGCTTCTCTTACCTGTGCATACAAAGAGTGTCTAATATTGTATATTATTCCTGTAAAAAGCATATTTTGTGCACCATCCTCACTGTGTGAATTATTTGTGTTTCATGAACATATAAAATTAAGTTGAATTGTATCACTGACTTCTATTTGTTAGGGACAACAATTATCGTCGTTAAATGCAATGACAGTTGTGCAATATATTGCCTACACAGTTACCAAGATGTTACAGATATCGAAAGGTATAGGAAAGACGTCGCAGTTGTCTTTACAGTAGGATGTACGGATTTATAATAAGGGCCAATGACAGGGTTTAAGATTAGAATTTCTTGCTTCAATGAAGAGTGAAAAAAAGAACTTTATATTGTTGTATATAATGAGATGGTGTATAACTGACTTTAATGATATAGGGATTTACAAATGTAGACTGTTTTAGAAAGGTATTCAGCTTGAAATCTGAATAGCAGATAGATGCAGTCAGTGGTCCTGCTACTGTATAGTATAGTATGTTTTTTTGTAGTTGTAGCAATTAAATTTTGTATGGAACAGTGTAAACAAGTTGTTTACTGTATGACAATACAACTATTGATGGACTAGCTTAGATATTTGTAAATTTTGTTAGACTCGTAAAAGATATACACATTATTTTAAACAAATGATGACCTAGGTGCAATAGTGCAATTTTATCAATGAAGGGCCCACAAGTAAATTTTCTTGCTGCTTCCTTTTATTTCTAGTTAATCTAATATAGATATAACTGGTTTAGGTCTACATTATAAAGATTCAAGCCTTTAGAAATTAAATAAGTAACTATAACTTATTAAAACTTTAAAATATATTTATTTTTGATGGTCTCCATCACGGTCTTAAAATACTTTTAATTTTACTAATCTCATAACTTGTTCACTACATCCCCAGTAATGTATGTAGCTGAATTTTTTTGCAAGAATACTGCACCAACTTGATGAAATCAAAATTGAAAAGGCTCTCAGTGCAAATGGTACTCTTCATTATTTTTCATTCTGGCGTGCAACCTCATGGCTTTAAAATCACTGTATGTCACTGCCAAATTGGTCACTTGTCCCACTTGTGATAGTCTTTACTGTTGTGCCGTATCTTTATCATCCATTTTTTTTTGTGACTACCTCTTTTGTTTTACATTGTTCTCATGTAAAGTTGTGTCCTGTAATATTTGAGATTGGTGCTTCATCTTGCCTGTTCTTCCCAAGGCTTTACTGCAAGTAATTTTCTGTTTTATTTGTTTGCTTTTTTTCATTTCATTGTTTGGTGTATTCAGTGATTTTTTCTCCTTGTCAGGCTGGGTGATTATTGTTCTGTATATTTGACAACAGCACTTAATTCTCTTGCCATTTGCAATATTCATTCATTCAGTTAATTATATTTTATTCATTTACTGTTCAAGTCATTTTTGTTCAAAGTTATTATTTTTGCCTTTTTGTTAATCTCATCTTTTTAAATTTTGTAGTAAGTGTGGGCACTGATATTCTTGTAGCCTATAAACCCTATGACTATTGTTTATTATGCTTAGAGTACTCTGAACTGTCTTTCTGCTGGTATTGCTGCAGCAGATGTGTTTCACCAGTGGTTCCCCTTTGCTTGGAAATGAGTGGATTAGAGTTACACCCCTAAGACTCACAGTTCCACCCTTGTTTTTCCTCTTTATGGCTCTACCTTTATTCTCCCTCTGTCAAGAACCATGTTTCTTTGAATGCTGGTTTAGCTTTCGTAATGTTGCCTTACTCAGCAAAGCCTTGTGGGTGGGCTACAAAAAAGCAGAAGGACACAGCCACAATGGCTCATCTTAATGAGAACATCCCTGTGTGTCTCCCCAACCAGTCCCTTTTGAATCTTTTGTCTCCTTACACTAGTCCTTGTTTAGTTGTAGTTGTCAACCAGCACATGGATAATCCTCATAAGTCATCGTTGCTCGGAGGAGAACAAGTTTAACCAACAGGATGGGCTCTTAGACAGTTCCAAAACTGTTCCTTGTTGAAGGAAACCTCTGCAAGCAACCCCACATTTATAGGTTTCACTCTCAGTGGCTATCCCACTTGGACTTTGAGACAGGATTTTTAGATACTGTATTGCAGGAGCTGTATTCACCGTACCAGGTGTCAGACTAAAACAATAAACTGTAACCAGTCTTTCCAGAAGCTTCTTAGCTGGGATTTAGCCATGGTTGTGAGAGGCTTCATCAAACATCCCTATGAGCATCTCTGAGGACCTTTATAATTGTATTTGACCCTCAAGGCTATATTTTTGGTCCCTCTGGCTTGTGTAAGCATGTCAGTAAGCTCTAAGTATTCTTGTTTGTTGGGACCTATTCAAAGACCTGGTCTTCTGTTAAATTGACCTTCGCTCGTGAATTTGTGCCCAATACTTAATCTTTAGGTACACATAATATTGCTGTCTCCTTGCGTCTTTCCTTCCTTTTCAATCTTTTCGGTCATATAAAACTATATACATACGCCTTTGTCATGTCCGAATGCTGAGGCTTTATCTTCGTTAGACTAGAGACCTGCATATTTCTTTTTCCTAAGTCATACTCAACACATTCACAAATCAGTAGTCTTTAAGAAATACAACTACTTTAGCTTCACTAGGTATAAAAAAAACTTGCTCTGGTGTGTTAGAAGCCAATATTTTGCAAATAAAGGAGGCCTTTGAGGTATGTCTCCTTTCATGGTTATTCATTTCAGCTTGACTTGCAACGGAACTGTAATTTTTCGAGCTCTGACATGGAGGTTGTATGATGGATCTTGAAAGCTTTTGAATATTTTCTAATGGGGACTGATTTTCATGAAAGGCAAGGTTCTACTAAATAGTAATGTTTGTGGCAATTTCTATTTTCTCAACACGACTTAATTTTTTTCCCTTCGCCTGTTTCTTGCACTTACTTTTAGGCATGACAAATCCTGGTCATCAAACTTCACACAAAAATTTTTATTCCCTTTTGTCCTTTTCCTGAGATTTCATCCATATTATATACAAGCTTTGTTTTCATGCTAAATCCTTATAGTTCTCCTAGGATTAACTTTCGATCATATTCACCCTCTTTCTCAGTGTTTATTTTACAGAATGGAATGAAGAGTGTTGCATCTGAATGTTGGGACATTCATTTTAGAGGCCTTTTCAGTTTTTATTGGAATAAGTTGATGTGACAGATTTTGTTGCATGGAAATAAGGCAACACATAATTATCGGGTTTGAATTGAAAAAAAAAAATATTAAAATCGATAATCTAACTTGGGATTTATCCATAAGACTAGTTTATATTGATAGAAATAAAGAATGAAAATAATATCTTTCTTAATCATAATAGAAAATTGATGCACTTCTATTTAACCCTAGGTTTAGATGGCCACTATAATTATTACTGCATTTGATAAAACAGTAGCTTAGTAAATTAGAAAAGCTTCCTTATCATGTAGCTTTTGAGTCTATGACTTATATATTTAATTTAATTGTTTTTATGGGAACTGTGTCAATGCAAGTTGTTAAAGCTGGACAGTTTTAACAGTTTCGGTGGTTAAAGAGGAAGGGTGTGGCTTTGATATGAGATGTCTGTGAGTTCTTGTGCATGTAGCACAATATTCCTTGCAGTGGCTCATTGTTTGAAAAGAATGTGCTGAATGTTCATTTAAGAAAAGGCTAATGAGCACAGAAGACTGGCAATTCATTTATTTGATGTTGCTTTGAGTAATTGTTATATAACCATCAGTAATGCTATGATGCATTGAAAGATTATTGGTCTTTAAGCTTTGCTGAGGTTTTGTATGGTAATTATCAAAATAAGAATTGATATTGCCAAAATTATATTCTTAATTTGGTAAAGACATACAAAAGAGCTTAAATTTCCTTTGCTATGTTTGATTGTAGGCAATCTACAAGATTCACTTGAGCATTATTGCCAGTGCTGATTATGAATGAGCATGGAGAAAGAAGAAACTACCTTTTATGATCCAAGTTGGTAGTTAACTGCTGTTGTAAGGTGTCTGCAGCATGTGCATGTATCCAGCAAAAGAATGCAGATTTATGTTGTATGTGATGTTTTGAGTGATTTAGGGGATGTTTAATCCTATTTGCCTCAAAATATTTTTTGGCACAGGGCTGTTGGGTGAATGACATGTGATCATGCAAAATGCATCCTTACAGTACTTGGGTCTCAAGAGGTGCTCTTGATTGCGGAATGTAGAGCCCTGTACTGTACATGGAGTAAGTTAATTTTCAATATACAAAAGAGGTGCTCTTGATAGCTGAATATAAAGCACTGTACTGTACGCGGAGTAAGTTAATTCTCAATATACAAAATGCAGAGAAAGGGATGATGAGAACAATTTTGTGTTGGAAGTCAATTTTTTAAAGACGCAGAACAGTTGTTACCTTTGGGATACGCTGGACTGCTAAGTTGGTATTAATACTTCAGTAACAAAGAGTACCAATACACAGTGAATGGTTAAGAAATGTTGGTATTGACAAAGAAATTCAAGGAAATTGTAAAAAGACCTTTCTATAGAACACTAGTACTGGTATTCATGGCCTGAGCGTGGTGAGAAAATCATATAAAGTATGAGGGAGTGGCAAAAAGACTGGATTTCTATTGGGTGGAAAATAGACAGAAGGTTTTTATATGTAAAGAGATGGGATGAGGAACAGTTAGTGAGAGTATAGCAGCTATGGTAATATCAGAATAAATACATGTAGTATGGCCAGTGAATTTCTGGAAATAGCGCGTAAGTGAGGATTTAGACCAGATTGGATTTGAAACAAAGTGCCCGAGAGAAGAGTGGGGGAGATATCATAAAGGACAAAACTAACAAAGGTATTCATAATAATAGGAACTCACTGCAAGAAATACTTGGGCCTAATGTAATTTAATTACTGTATCAATTAGTTTTATGGTAACAATTTTCATTGCATGTGATGATTACAGTGTGGATTAACGTAAAACACTGTACAAAATTTACCCACATATGATATTAGAAGAAAAGATATTTAGACAAACAAGTGGTATCCAAATTGAGACACTTGAATAATACTTTAAAGATATTTACAGTAATTAATAAAAGCTGTACAATTTCTGGGATTGAAAGTGATACCGGTTTTCACTTTCATTTTTTCAGCATTCAACACAAGAAAAATACATATATTTAGAAGTCTATTATATACAAAGTAGTGTTGTATAATACCATGCTTAGTCATGAATAAGATACCAAACGAGTTGCTCTCCAAGTACCAAAAATACCATTAATGACTACTGTACCAGTACCATTCACTAGGTATAAGTGGATTAAAGAATGATTAAATTTTGACATTAAGTTGTTATATTTTAGAATAAATCAGATTGCTCAACTGGGCTATGAGATGAACTTCTATTGGTAAGGAGGAGCACAGCAAGTCTTCCTCGATTGGTTTAAACTCCTCTCCGGGTACTTGTTTTGTTGCCGTGATTTAATTTAAATTCCTTTTTTTCAATATTAAACTTAGCCGGTGATCATATAGCTGTCAGCTCTGCTGCCCGACAGAAAAACCTAAGGACAAAATACGCCAGCGATCGCTATACAGGTGGGGGTGTACATCAACAGCGCCATCTGTCGAGCAGGTACTCAAGTACTCCATGTCAACACAGAACCAATTTTCTCTCTGTCGTGCCACTGGAAAGACCTACTAAATACGCTGTTACTAACTGGATTTGTTTTCACAACTATTTGGTGAAGTACACTATTCTAGTTTTGAGCTTTCGCTATGCAGGGGTTTTATCTTCATCTCAAAACTTGAACTCGTTTTGGATAGATTTAATTATGGTGACAAAGAGAGTATGGACTCTCTTTCACTTTTAAATGGCCGACCCTTCCCTTAGACGGAAGTGTGTTTAGGTTTTTAGTAATTTTGCTTAACACGTTATAGATCTATATATTTTATATCTCTCCGCCTTTATTAGGCCTCTTCGATTAACTTTCCATTTATTATAAACATATAAAAATAAATTTTTATGTTTTGTTTATATGCGACCTTTCCTGATAGTAGGCGGTCCTAACTTGGAACCGAAGTTAATCAACGTTGAGCCCGTTATATCGTTTTTAGCCTTTAAAGAATTTAAAACTTTTTAATTTAATGTTTTATGAAAGATTTTCTTTGATAGTCTTCGTACTGTTTTCAAAGATGAACTAACGTTTAGTTTTTTAGACTACGCAGTTGTTGACGTTCAGGACGTTCAACATGCGCTCTATCGTTACGATAGAGAGAGAGTGTATCACGGTTTCACTTTGCAGTAAGAGTAAATCGATTCTGACGTTTCGTTCATTCTTTCTTAGCTTAAATGGTTTAAATTCTAAATTAAAGGAACTTTTTATTTGGAAAACCTTTCAGTTTTTTCCTTTGGCCAAATAACATGTTTTTTTGACGATATATAATTGGGCTCTTCTCTCAGGTGCGAAATCAAGAGAGAAAGAGAGAGAGAGAGAGATAGAGACGGAGGGAGAGAGGAGAAAAAACGTTCCGTTCAGCGGGTAACGTTGTTCTCGTGTTACTCTCCTCCCTAGTCGCTGTACGGGGAAGAAGGTAAAACGTTTCTAGGGTTTTATTCTTGTCCCCAGGCTATGTGCGGTGAGAGATTGTAAACGTAGTTTATTTGAACTAGTGTTTAGTCTCTTTCCCAGCCACTGAATTCTTTATCTTTATATATGTTTTCTGTTTTTGCTAGTATTAATGAGCTGCATTATACGACTGTTTTCGCAATTACTACCTTTTAATGAAGGGTAGAATTGCGTGTTTCAGGTAGAAATCGGTAAAAGTTTCGATTTCAGTGAAATAAGTGCAAAACAGAAAATCGAAGTGATAAAGTGATATGCGCAAAGTGTTACAGTGTTGCGTCCGAGGGTTTGTCTATTCGTGCCTGTCGTTCACCTAGTCCGGGACCTCTTGCAAGCTCCCAAGCCCAGGGGAGAAGTAATGTCGAACGACTTATGGGTTCGTCAGGCCTTGATCAACGAACAGACGTTTCCCTCCGTGGTTTCGGGCGTATCTACCCAAGATCGCCCCACCCACACAAAGACGAGAGAGCCCTATTTTCTTCTCGTCTGCGGAAGAGGTTTCTCGTAAGAAACCATGGACCAAGGTCTCGCAGCTTATTAAGCGCAAGTCGGTCCCTTCCGCGCAAGTCCAACGGCCCAGTTGTAGCCACTGGGTCAGTTCGGACTCGCTGCAGTCTTCCGATGACTGCACACCTCCTAAGAGAGGCAAAGTGGTACCGCAACAGGCAGTAACACCGTCTGTTGCCGCACCTGCTGCTGTAGACCCTAAGTGGTCTTTGCTACAGTCTATGCAGACACAGTTAGCATCTTTTATGCAGGAGTATCGTGCGGAGAAGGTTGACGCTGCACCCGTTAGCCTACAACCAACCATGGTTGTGCGTACAGTAGACGCTGAGGCTACCTGCTCCCGCACTCCGCCTGTGAGAGTTCCACCACCCATGCGCAGTGTGCCCTGCCAGCCGCACGTTGACGTTCACAGACGCACGCTACCCTCCGTTGACGTTCGCGAGTTACCACAACAACAGGAGGGTGGAGTTAAGTTGCTTTGTTTTGACGCTGTGCGTCAACCTCCGCATTCTAGAGTTGTTTTGACTGCTCAATATAGACAGTCAAAGCAGTCTCGAGTGAACACTGTATGTCCTCACGCACCTGTTGTGGTTGACAGTTCAGTTGTTGACAGTTCACAGACTGTCAAGCAGTTACATGACGTTGCCTTCTGGTCTGCTACTAATGCACCAGTGCTGTATGTCCTCACGCACCTGTTGTGGTTGACAGTTCAGTTGTTGACAGTTCACAGACTGTCAAGCAGTTACATGACGTTGCCTTCTGGTCTGCTACCTATGCACCAGTGAGAGACTCACTGAGATAACCTAGCTTTTATCGGACAAGGTTCCTGTAGATGAGAAAGTGCTGTTCTCCCTCCTACTGATATTCCTTTGAGGACTCTGTCATTTGGAGAGGAGCCTTAAGCTGCTTAGCCTCCTATGGACTTTAATTAAATCATGATGATTTTTTAAGGATCTTCGTCCGGATCTTGTAACTGCTGCTCCTCGTTCGCCTAAACGTCAGAACTTACACTATGCCTAGCTACTTCGAAGCCGTTGTTGTTAAGCTAGTGCTCTCTCGCTCTCCTAGAGAGCGTTACGTTGGCTAGGCGACTGGTTTTTGCACCAGGAGGAGTTTTAGGGATACAGCCTTTGATTTCCCTTCTTTTAAACTGGCTTATAGAGCGAGAGTCTGTAGGACACGAGAGAAGTTCTCGGCTTGGGAGTTCATGCCTCTGCCCAGATAGACTTCTCAATTCTGGTAGACTCGCCCTGGCGCCTAGCCAGGAGACGCTCCAAGTTGTTTACAGGTCAACTTCTCAACTTTTGTCGAGCCTTTGAAGTTTTGCTGTACTATTATGTCACACATAACAAGGCTTCCAGGGATGGTAAATGGTTCCGCCTCAGTCGCTAACCCCGTCTGTTGCCACACCTGCTCCCGTAGACCCTAAATGGGTTTTGCTGCAAGACATGCAGTCCAAGCTTGTGTCCTTGATAGAGGACTTAAATGCGGAGAAGAACCTTCTGGCCAACAACCTTCCAACCGGTTGGTTGTGCGCCCTGTTGACGCTGAGGTATCCTACTCGCGTCTGCCAGTTGAGGTGGTTCCTCCACCGATGCGACCCAGTGTGGGTTGCCAGTCGCACCTTGACGTTTAGTGACGCTCGGAGGTGGTTGTTGACGTTCAGTGTTTCACTAGGAAGACGTTCAACAACCAGCAGAGGTGACTTGTTGTGAAGCGGTGCGTCAACCTCAGCAACCCGGTAGGTTGTTGACTGCACAACCCAGACAGTCTAGACAGTCTCGGGTTGACGCTGTGCTTCCTCGCGCACCCATGGTTGTTGACAGTTCACAGACTGTGCAGCAGTGCCTTGATATTGCGTCCGGCTCCGTCACGCATCCACCAGTGCGACCGGATTCAGCGAGTCAGACGTTGCCCACTCCGTTGCCGTTTCCTCATCAGTTTCGGATGAGGAACCCTCTGATGAGGACGTTGCTGAACAAGACGATCAACCCCCAGCCCTGCTATCCATCCAGAAGATGCTGAAGAAGGAACGCTGCCCAGTCAGGCTGTGGATGAGTCTGGTAGGGACACTGTCATCCGTGGATCAATTTGTGTCACTAGGAAGACTACACCTCCGTCCTCTTCTATACCATCTAGCTTTTCACTGGAAAAGGACAAGACGCTAGAAGCGGTCTCGATCCCGGTTTCCGGAAAGATAAAGCCTTGTCTGACTTGGTGAAAGGACTATATCAACCTTAGAGAGGGTCTTCCCCTGACTGTTCAGACTCCCAACCACGTTCTCTTCTCGGACGCATCGGACGTAGGCTGGGGTGCGACTTTAGACGGTAGGGAATGCTCGGGATTATGGAACTCGAGTCAAAGGACAATGCATTTCAACTGCAAGGAGCTACTGGCAGTATGTCTGACCTGGAAAGCTTCAGGTCTCTCCTTCAAGGCAAAGTGGTGGAGGTGAACTCGGACAACACCACGGCTTTGGCGTACATCTCCAAGCAAGGAGGGACCTACTCTCTGACATTGTACGAGATCGCAAGGGACCTCCTCACCTGGTCAAAAGGTCTAGACATTTCACTAGTAACGAGGTTCATCCAAGGCAACTTGAATGTCATGGCAGATTGTCTCAGTCGGAAGGGACAAATAATTCCAACAGAATGGACCCTCCACAAGGATGTATGCAAGAGACTTTGGGCCACCTGGGGCCAGCCAACCATAGATCTCTTCGCAACCTCGATGACCAAGAGGCTCCCAATATTTTGCTCACCAATCCTGGACCCAGCAGCAGTTCATATAGATGCCTTTCTACTAGATTGGTCACATCTAGATCTATATGCATTCCCTCCGTTCAAGATTGTCAACAAGGTACTGCAGAAGTTCGCCTCTCACGAAGGGACAAGGTTGACGCTAGTTGCTTCCCTCTGGCCCGCGGGAGAATGGCTCACCGAGGTACTTCGATGGCTAGTAGACGTTCCCAGAACACTTCCCCTAAGGGTGGACCTTCTACGTCAGCCACGCGTAAAGAAGGTACACCAAGGCCTCCACGCTCTTCGTCTGACTGCCTTCAGACTATCGAAAGACTCTCGAGAGCTAGAGGCTTTTCGAAGGAGGCAGCCAGAGCGATTGCTAGAGCAAGGAGAACATCCACCCTTAGAGTCTACCAATCGAAGTGGGAAATCTTCCGAAACTGGTGCAAGTCAGTATCCGTATCCTCGACCAGTACCTCTGTAACTCGAATAGCTGACTTTCTCTTATATCTGAGGAAAGAACGATCTCTTTCAGCTCCCACTATCAAGGGTTACAGAAGCATGTTGGCATCAGTCTTCCGTCACAGAGGCTTAGATCTTTCCAACAATAAAGATCTACAGGACCTCCTTAAGTCTTTTGAGACCACGAAGGAGCGTCGTTTGGTTACACCTGGTTGGAATTTAGACGTGGTACTAAGATTCCTTATGTCAGACAGGTTCGAACCGCTACAATCAGCCTCCCTGAAAGATCTCACCTTAAAGACTCTTTTCCTGATATGCTTAGCCACAGCTAAAAGAGTCAGTGAGATTCATGCCTTCAGCAAGAACATCGGATTCTCATCCGAAACAGCTACATGTTCTACAACTTGGTTTTCTAGCCAAACATGAGCTGCCTTCTCGGCCTTGACCAATATCGTTCGATATTCCAAACTTATCGTATGGTTGGAAATGAACTAGAAAGAGTCTTATGTCCTGTAAGAGCTCTTAAGTTCTATTTAAAACCTTTACGAGGCCCGTCTGAAGCTTTATGGTGTTCAGTTAAGAATCCATCTTTGCCTATGTCAAAGAATGCTTTATCCTATTTTATCAGACTGTTAATACGAGAAACTCATTCCCATCTGAATGAGGAAGACCAAGCTTTGCTGAAGGTAAGGACACACGAAGTTAGAGCTGTCGCAACTTCCGTGGCCTTTAAACAAAATAGATCTCTGCAAAGTATAATCGACGCAACCTATTGGAAAAGCAAATCAGTGTTCGCGTCTTTTTATCTTAAGAATGTCCAGTCTCTTTACGAGAACTGCTACACTCTGGGACCATTCGTAGCAATGAGTGCAGTAGTGGGTGAGGGCTCAACCACTACAATTCCCTAATTCCATAACCTTTTTAATCTTTCTCTTGAAATGTTTTATTATTGTTTTTGGGTTGTCCGGAAGGCTAAGAAGCCTTTCGCATCCTACTTGATTTGGCGGGTGGTCAAAGTCATTTCTTGAGAAGCGCCTAGATTAGAGGTTTTGATGAGGTCCTTTAGTATGGGTTGCAACCCTTCATACTTCAGCTCCTAGGAGTCGCTCAGCATCCTATGAGGATCGCGAGGCTCAGTAAGGAAGTCGTACTTAAAAAGGCAGAGTAATTGTTCAAGTCGACTTCCTTACCAGGTACTTATTGATTTTATGTTTGTTATTTTGAATAACTGCTAAAATGAAATACAAAATACTTAGCTCTTAATGTAAACATATAATGCTGGTCTCTACCCACCCCCCTGGGTGTGAATCAGCTATATGATCATCGGCTAAGTTTAATATTGAAAAATGTTATTTTCATTAGTAAAATAAATTTTTGAATATACTTACCCGGTGATCATATATTAAAGGACCCTCCCTTCCTCCCCAATAGAGACCCAGTGGGCCGAGGAGAATATTGGTTCTGTGTTGACATGGAGTACTTGAGTACCTGCTCGACAGATGGCGCTGTTGATGTACACCCCCACCTGTATAGCGATCGCTGGCGTATTTTGTCCTTAGGTTTTTCTGTCGGGCAGCAGAGCTGACAGCTATATGATCACCGGGTAAGTATATTAAAAAATTTATTTTACTAATGAAAATAACATTTTTTTTAGGTATATGTCAAGCTATTAGACCCATATGATCTACAGTATCTCCCAGCACCTGATAGTATTTGTGTCCATTTATAATGTGCGACATTCTAAATTAGTACCGTTTTTATTCTACATTGTATTTAATTTTAGGGGGCTCAATTTAAAAGGCTAGAAGATTTCTGTAAGGGTTATGTGCCAGATGAGATATTTCATGGGTAATTAGGGATATTTCAGACTTTTCTATAAATGATAAAAGATACAGCTCTGTGCTATACACTTTGTTCTAACTTATGAAATAATTGATGTACAGTAAAGTATTACATACTGCAATTCAAAATAGGGATGAAAATACTGTAATTCGAAATAGGGATGAAAATACTGTAATTCGAAATAGGGATGAAAATACTGTAATTCGAAATAGGGATAAAAATACTGTAATTCAAAATAGGGATAACAATACTGTAATTCAAAATAGGGATGAAAATACTGTAATTCAAAATAGGGATAAAAATACTGTAATTCGAAACAGGGATGAAAAAGGGATTTTGACGAAGGAAAAATCTATTTCTGGGCGAGAGACCTGTGCCGCCCAGTGAAATACTCCTAGAGCACTATTTCTAAGGAATATAACTGCTATATATTACCAGAGAAAAAAAGCATAGGAATGCCAGGTTGAACCCAGCTCGCTCACCTATATAAGGTGTCGGTATAAAATACTGGGGCGTGATAATTCACAACCAGAGGTCTCGCACCATTTAGATATCTCCTCTTCAAAATCCCCGCCACAGCGAGGTTCCGATCAACACTACTACCACTAACCCAACCCACGCCAGTGACGTCACTCCTCATAGCACCCAAGGTTTGGGGCCTATGTTGGGAGGGAAGTCAAGGGAGGGTTCACTGGGCGGCACAGGTCTCTCGCCCAGAAATAGATTTTTCCTTCGTCAAAATCCCTTTTCTGGGCTCCGACCTGTGCCGCCCAGTGAAATAGTACCAGAGAAATGGTCCCAAATCTTGGAACAATACCTGAGGAAGTAAAATAAAATCCAAAATAACAGGTAAGAGGATAGCAAGACATAGTTGATTAAGGTTCACTATGTTCAGGAGGAATCACATTCCCTGCTGCCACTGTAGCAAATATAAGGCTTCCAGAGGTTTTAAGCAGTGGCGTTTAAATACTGTTGGAGACTTCCGGCCTGTATATTTAGTAAGTCCAGTGAAGTTCATAGTAATTAACTGAGGTAGCTACAGCTCATATATCATGGACGTGAGGGAGTGATGTGGGAATGATTCTAGGTAGCCCGTTAATGAAATGCAGAATCCCCCGTCCGAGTCCTTTCAGGATGATGGTTCTTCACCTTCTCTAATGGGTAAGGGCCCCGAGGACTGAACGGGAGATATGTTTAAGTAGGCTTCCAGAGTGTTTACTGGACATAAAGATGGGTCCTGCGGAAGTGGGACAATCTTCCAGGGGAACCGTCTGTCCTGGGGGTCCTCATTTTTGCTAAAAATCTTTTGTCAGGGGAAAGGAGTACTTCCCCTGACGAGAGAAATTCAATATGACCTGGATCTCTAGACAAGGCTGAAAGTTCTGATATTCTGGCGCCAGAAGTCAGGTTCATTAAGAACAAGGATTTCCTAACCAATGGAATATAATGGCAAGTCTCGTTAAGAGTGTCTGAAGCCAACTTAAGTACGTCATTCAGAAACCAGGAAACTGAGCTAGGGTGAGTTGATGGTTTCAATCTGGCGCAGGTTCTCGGGATGGATGAGAAGTATGAATCTGTAAGGTCAATATTAAAACCAATTGTAAAATCTTCTTCAAGGCTGACTTAATTGTGGTAATAGTACAAGCCGTTAAGCCTGATTCAAATAAAATTCTGAAGAAGGTTACTGTCAGATTCATAGTCATCGTCTCAACCTGAGTCCCTTAAAAACTTGCAAGTTTCATAACAGCCGAATCATACTGTCGAAGGGTGGAATCCCTCTTATCTGATTCTAAAAATAGCGTATTTGAGGATCAATATCTGCACCTCTTGAGCTGCAAATTTCATAAAGTCCATAAAGTTAGGGCATTCTGAATTTTGAGGAAGCTAACACACTGAGAGTTGTACTACTTGTGTTAGTATTGGATTGGGGATCTGTCGAGGTGGAGACCCAGTTCCACCAGAAGGGGAAACCCGTTGTGCTTGGGCCAGATGGGGGCTACTAGAGCAACTTGGCCTTTGAAAGTCCTGAGCTTGTCTAACACTTTCATCGACAGATTTATTGGTGGGAATAGGTAAATTCTCTCCCAAGTGTTCCAGACTAATGATATTGCGTCTGTGGCGTAAGCCCGAGGATCCGGGCTGGGAGCTACGTAGCACTCTAGTTTGTAGTTGGACTTTGTTGCAAACAGATCTATCTGGAGATCCGGAACCTGAGAAAGAATCCAACTGAAGGACATTGGGTCTAGTGACCACTCCGACTCCAGCGGAGTTGTCCTCGAAAGTGCGTCCGCCACTATCTATCTAGAAGAAACCTGATATGTTGGTTTTTGGCTGGAGCCGGTTGCTTAAGGTCAAAAATACCGCCATGGCCTCTAAAACATTGATATGAAGTTGGCGGAATATTGTCGACCATAGTCCCAGGACTTTCTTGTACTGAGAGTATCCCCCCCCCCGCCTGTTAGGGAGGCGTCTGTGTAAATGACGAGCTTGGGGGTGGATATTGTAAGGAAACGGATTTGCCAGATTTTGACCTTTGTCCATGGTTGAAGTCTTTTCTTCAGAATTGGTTGGAGTCGAGCCCTTTGTCTCGATATTACCCGTTTTCCTGGAGCACCATACTCGGCTTATATCTTTCAGTCTGGCCTTCAGTAGTATATCTGTTACTGAGGCAAACTGGAGGGCACCCAGGATTCTCTCTTGATTTCTTCTGGAAGACAATTTGTCTTTGAGAAAACGTATTGTGTTTTGCTATATCGTTCCTCTTGGCTGTTGGGAGACACAGTGTGGGAACATAGAACCCATTGAATCCTAACCATTGAAACTTGTCCTCGGGACCAAACGAGATTTCTCGAAGTTGATTTGGAACCAAAACTGTTGTAAGAGATTATCACTCTGTAGTTGCTGTGAGGCAGTTTGCCTAGTTGAAGCCTAGAAACGGACGAAAATGCCTTGCTTTCGGAACATGATAGCAAACGACTGCAAGATCCATAGAGGAGGTGACGGCCCCACAGAGAAGCAAGGTCCGCACCTGAGAGATGGTCAGCATGTGAAACTTGTCGCATTAAATGTAAGAATTCAGAAGCGACAGGTCTAGGATTACTCTTCGCTATTCTGAGTCTTTCTTTGGCCCGCTGAACAAGTGATCCTGAAATTACAAACGATTTACTTTCTTTATTGCTTCCTTTTGCAATAAATCGTTTTCATATAAGACTAGCTCTTCCGTTGGATGTTGATGAAAACTGGTTGGTGGAGGGGGCCTTTCTATCCAATTCCACCCCAGACCTTTGGAAATTATACTGAAAGCCCAAATGTTGAACGTTCAACGGTTCCGGAAGATGTAAAGTCCTACCCCTACCTGAGAACTCCCAATGATTTGCTGCGGATTTACCTCCTCGGCCTCGAGAGTAGCTGTTGCGAAAAGTTCCTCTCGAGCTAGCGCCTCTGGGGCGCTGGTAACCCTGGAAAGCACCCTGAGTTTCAAAGGTGGGCCTAAGGGCTGGGGAAGTAGCATAGGAGGTAGTTGCTACTTGGGACTGAGGAACCAGCACGTATTGCTGTTGGGGTTGACCCTTCGAAGTGAAAGGTTGACTCCCTTGTGCCACCGGGATGGTTTGGACCACCTGTTGGGACCGCCGGTTTGGAAGGAATGGAAAGATCTCAGACTCTTTCTACCTCGAGATTGGTTGCTGGCCGGTTCGAACTTGTGCTTGGGGACTAAGCCCATCGAACCTTGAGGCTCTGATTGACCCTAGCAGCTCCAGACTGGGGCTTTAATGAGCTTGTTAGGCTCATGTCTGATAGTGGCCTCAGACAAGACATGCCTACAGCAACGACGTCTGGCCGCAAAGAAGTCGTAGGAATCAGACAGTAAGGTTTGAAGTAATGACTTCGTCAAGACCTTAAAAGGTGGTGGTTCTTCATACATTAAAGAGGTCCTTTCTGCCATTGTAGCCGAGTTGATAGGTCTACTCAGGCGCATACAGGCTTCGAGCTCGAGGCATATCAGGGATTCCGGAAGCCTGGGTAGCCACTCACTGAACTGAATGGGAGCACAGTCAGCGCTTAATTTACCCGATGTGAAGGTCGCCGGGGCGTTAGTCCAGCAATCGTGATCCCCCAGGGACAGGAGGGAGGTCAGATGCGTTTCCTTTAGCTGCGGTAACGGCTTGTCCTCGTTTATTGCCTGCTGAGCAAGGTCCGATATCTTACTGACACACGGAGTAGGGGTTTACTCCTCCACTAGAAACATCGTGTACGGGCTCTTGTGAGGCGTTAACGTAGTGTTAACACACTCCCACTCGTTTAAGGGCCGGACCCAGGTGGACTGAGCCTGCCCCATTGGGTACATTTTGGTTTCTTTGGGGACCTTGTCAAACCTTACGAGTGTCTCCTCGGTAAGGCATGCGAAACCAGAGAGAGGGAACTGTAGACCCGGCGGGTAGAATTCAAAATCTTCTACAGTCCGGGTGCCAAACCCTTCGATGGTTAACATACCATCTTTGAAGGGAGAGCGCAAGGCCCCCTTCCACGGATTGCTTTCGACGAATTCCGGGAGCTTAGAGGCATCCGGGATGATATATTGTGCTGTTGAGGTAGCCCATAACAAATGAGACCCTGTATGAGGCTATCTGGTTTAGCACTCTCTCTTCCCCCTAATGGGCAATAATTCCATTCAATTGTCAAGTTCACAGAGGCACCAGGAATCTTCCATCCTATAATTCGTGGTGACTCGGTATGTGACACGAGGTTTGAGCCAGTGAGCTACAGAGGTCCGTAAATTATATATATATGTATATAGTGTATATGGATAAATATCAGCACAACATCGTGTTCAAATAGAAATAAATTTCTACCTCATCCCTGGGATCGGTCGCTGACCTCTTCTAATGAAAGGTCAGGTTGAAACTAACCATGCCACGAGAGGCCATGCATCAATCTTGAAAGGGCTGCCGGATCGAAGGGAGCCTCCGGGGTCGTAGGTTTCAGGCCGGGCTTCGCTCTCGACCCAAGAGAAGTTGTAACTGGTTTGGTGATTTGGAAGACCTGTGAGTCTTTGGTAGGGCTGGCAGGTATCTTTAACTTTAGGGACAACGGGACGTGGCCCGACATCAGCCACGTGCTTCCTTGAAAACCCTAAAAGGAAGAGACACAGGGTCTCTTTGCCCTGACACTCCAGGCAAACCCGCCAACCCAGATCTAAAGAGTCGCCAAGGTAGAAGTCATGGAAGACTGCGAGCTCTGAAAGAGGGTATAACGTTACTAATGAACAAGGTAACTCCGTTGGGAATGTAAAATAAATAGATCGAGAATAAATGTTTAAATCGATCAATCACAAAGGAAATAAAATGAAAATCCCAAAATAATATATCCGAAGTTATAATTATAGATAGTAACGACAGGGGCACCTACAGTGTCCCATAGTAGGGTAGTAACCCAAAAAGATCCGGGTGTTCCGAATTCTTAAAATAGACCGGTATGAAACCGGGACAAAAGGCTATGAACAAAATTTCGGACCGGTATAATAACCGGGGAGAAAACTTTTCATAAATTAACTGACATTGTCAAAATAATTCCATAAAAGGTGAAGATCATCAATGAAAAAATATTGTCATAGCGAGAAATATACTATCCCGTCGCTACTTGGGAAGTATAGAATAAAATACAGATACGTGAGTATCCCATAATAGGTTAATAACCTAAAAAGATCCGGGTGTTCCGGATTCTTAAAATAGACCGATATGAAATCGGGACAAATGGCTATGAACAAAATTTCGAACCGGTATAGTAACCGGGGAAAAAATTATAAAAATTAACAGACATTATTGAAACAATTCCGTAATAAGTTAAGATTATCAATGAAATAATATTGTCATAGCGAGGAATATACCATCCCGTCATTACCAGGGAGGTATAAAATAAAAAGGGATGAAAAAGGATGCAAAAAACAGTGATGAATAAATATAATCAAACCTAGTTCCGGGGCCCCCGGGGCCGGGGAACAAGGTTGGTAAAATAAACTTAAAGTAACTTAAAGTAACTTAAAGTAAACTTAAAGTAACCTAAGATACATCCTTAAAATATATAAATAGAAAACTCCAGTTATGATCTAAAACTAATGTCTGTAATTGAATAGGGCTCCCGGAGGGAGGATATTAATCAAAACTGTGTCAGTGTCAACAGATCTTGTATTTAAGAGCCCGGAGGCTCCGATGTCTGATGACGGGAGGGTACCACGGGAGAGCGCGGGGGGAGCCAATGGAACCCCCACTACCCAACCGGAGGTACCGGGACGAAGGTAATGATTCATGTAGAATATAATATAATGATATGGGATATTAATAAGTCCTATGCGGACGATAATAGCAGGAGGTACCGTAGGTGGGGACACTCCTAATATAGGTGCTCATTCTTACAACCATAGCTAAAAGCAAAAGTTACACCAAGGTGCAGTCATACCGACTAATCACGTGTGATAGTCCCCGGTGGTCCCGGCCCTCCCCCTCCCCCGACCGATGGCCAATCGGGGCGACGGGAGGGGAGGAGACGAAACCGCCCGGTATGAATGAATGAGACTAAGTCACACCCCGTGGGTACACTCAGTCCTCAATATGTCGGAACGTTGAGGGAAGACTGAGGAACAAGCATACTTGACCCGTATGTCATAACCAACAACCATCGAGTGAGAGGAAGGGTGTACACTGGAGGAGGGGGGGATGGAATAGCCTCCCCAACCTGTGGGGGGGGGGGGGGTATGGTACCGGGGAATCACCAGTGCGTAGTGGTAGACAGGGCTACCAACTGGAGATCCCCTCAACATGACATGAAAATCCCAAAAATATGATCATAACGGAGTAAAGCAATAAATATAATATCAATGCACAAACACATAAAAATAATTAATGAATTAAAAGCGAAATCACGTAAGTAAAGTTAGGCATGCAGAAATAATATGGCGAGAGAGGGACTCGGGCGAGTGGTAAGGGAGGAGCATGACGCAATCAGCAGATGGAAAGCAGGGGTACCAACCTAGTTACTGAAACGGTAGATCGAACAGTAAAAACAACAAAATACGCGAGAGTCCCACTCGAACCAAATGTAAAACTATGTGGAGCGTAATAAAACTAAAAGGTTTAATAATAATAAGTGAGATGGTCGTCTTCCTAGAACTAGCGAAACAATCTCAAAGGTGACGCAATCCACCAACATGCACGAATGCAGGCATACCAACATAACCTACTCCTTGATGAAACGCTAACACTGATATCATAGGATAACATAAAATTAATGCTAGATGAAAGCATAAAGACGGTGTACTATATAAATGTAAGGAAAAAACTCCTAAAAGTTCGAACAAATATTAATGACGGACGAACTAACGAGAAAAAGGGCAGAGCCGAACCATGAACGGTAAGAACGGGGACGCCGTTCATATATAAACACTTCACAATTAATAAAAACAGAGGTTACACTGCCCAACCTCGCTAAAACTCATGGATAAAGTACTTAACTTCGATGGGGTATCATGGGAATCGGCCATAGATTATAAAATAATGATAAATCCAAGGTTAAACACGAGAAAAAACATGTTGGACTTAATAACAACAAGTGCTATAAAGGAGTGACGTCACTGGCGTGGGTTGGGTTAGTGGTAGTAGTGTTGATCGGCACCTCGCTGTGGCGGGGATTTTGAAGAGGAGATATCTAAATGGTGCGAGACCTCTGGTTGTGAATTATCACGCCCCAGTATTTTATACCGACACCTTATATAGGTGAGCGAGCTGGGTTCAACCTGGCATTCCTATGCTTTTTTTCTCTGGTAATATATAGCAGTTATATTCCTTAGAAATAGTGCTCTAGGAGTATTTCACTGGGCGGCACAGGTCGGAGCCCAGAAATACTGTTATATGAAATAGGGATGAAAAGGAAGAACATGAAAAGATGTCAGAATGGTACAAAATTTTTCTAGAACAGTCCTTAAATTAAAGGTTGTTGGCTTACAAAGCAAGAAAAAAAGAAAAAATGTATTTTAAAAAAATGCATAGCGCAGAAATGTTACACAAGTACCGTAAGCCGGACTTTAAAAAGTGTCTGCTTACCCACAAATGTATTTCGCATTCTGAATGGTAGCAGAATTTTATTATGTAATAGGTCAGCCATAGCAACCACACAATGGTTTGTAAAGATATGAAACGAAAGAAAATTTTGTTATTAGATTTCATGGATTTTTTAAGCTTTTGTTTTTTATGCTTATTGATCAATACTTTTTCATTATAATGTTATCATTATGCTATACATTTTCCTATTAGATGTTAGTTGTTTTTAAGTCAGTTATTTTCATAACAAATCAGAGAAAATTTTTTATGCTTTGAATTTATATTGTAATTTGGATGTACAGTATTGTTTAAAATGATTTACTCTTATTTTTTTTTTTGTACTTGTGTATTGATGTCCAGTCAATGACAGTAAATTACGATTACTTAAGCTTTTGGGCGAGTCTTCGTCTCTTTCAGGAGGATTTCTTTCATCTAATGTGTCACATACTGTAGTTTTGATTTTGTGTATTTTACCTTCGAATAGATAATGCTATTAGCTGCAAGTCCCAACTTTTGACCTCTGGATAGAGATTGATAAAATTTTCTCTTGCTGCCAGTCCCACCGACCCCCTCCTCCAAGGTACTAATACACTGCTGCCCACCTGCTATGTACACCAAGGCGAGTGAAAACAGGAAATTCACAGCAGTAAACCAACAACTGAGATTTAGAGTTATTCATGCTGTGCCCAAGTATACACACCTGTGGAATTCTCTTATGAATTAAGTTTTTTTTTTTTTTTTTTTCACTTATGATTTCAGGGTTGTCTTACAGTGATTTTCCTTTCAAAGTCACTTACTTTAGGTATGTTTTCCGTTGGTCGTTTACCAAAATACTGTTTTAAATGCAAGACAAATAAGGTATAGTATATTTGAACACAGGTGCTCCTCACTCTGTTCCTTGTGGTGGTTCCGATAGTTTCTTAACCCTTATTTGCCCTTAATGTGTAGACCATAATTTCAATGAGATGAATGCATATCTTAGATTAGCTTATTCAGCAGAGTTTGTTTTTGATGTTTTACTATGGGTTTAAAGAACTTGAGAGTATACAGGAGGTCCTCAAGTTATGAATGAGATCCATTCTTAAGTCAATTTTCATCTTAAATCAGATTAATATACGTAACATACTGTACATACATACATACTGTATATGTATAATATAGTTTAAAAAAGAGAGCAATCCCTTACTATTCGTAAATTACTGTACTCTAATACATACTATACAATTTACAAATACCTGTACCCTATACAGTATTGTATCTACACAAATACAGTACTGTAATTAATACATATAGTATTTCCTTACCTTTATTCCTGTGGTTGGCCTGTACGCTGGAAGGGGCGTTGCAAGTGGTCGAGAGAGGCTTATTTGGTGGGGGAAGTGGAAGTTGTCAGAGGAGCTAGAAGAGGAGCTGGAGAGGTGCTGGAGGTGGTGTTGAAAGGCTACAGAGATAGAGGGTTGAGGTTCAGGTCCAGACCTCTCTATCTTTTTAAAGTACATTGCACAGTTTGCCTGCTGGGATTGCATCCTCTTCTCATCCATGATCTTTTAATGTCTCACAGCATTCATGAACCTATCCTGGACACCATAAACCTATTGATGCTGGGATCCTATACCTTAAACTTTGCCTTTGCTCCCTCTATCAGGGCAAAACCTGCCAAGGTCGTGTCTGTAAATTTTTTGGGCTCTGAGATTGGGGTGTCTTTGTCTTTTGCAATCATCTGGCTCTCCAGCTCCAATTAGGTCCATGTCCACAACAGGCAACTCTTCTCCATGAGATGCCAGGAGGTTTGTGACATTATCAGCAACCACCTAAGGTCAACAACCTTCTTAGTGATAGCCTCAACTGTTTCCTCTAAGCCAAATAAATCCTTGACAAACTAGGGGCGAAACTTCTTCCAGACAACATTCATGTTGGTTTGCTTCACCACATCCCAAGCTTCAGCAATGTTCTTGATGGCAACTCGGATGTTGTAGGACTTCTAGATCATCATTTTTTAGTATGATTATGAAGTAATGTATTTTCCAAGGCCTTAAAGACATTAGGTCACATGTTAAGTTTATAATTTCTTGGAACTGTTTGTATTGTGGAGGAAATAATTTCAGGAACTGTTTGTATTGTAGAGGTAATAATTTCATGTAGATCACTTGTCCAGAGTTGAGCAATTTAAAGCAATATTCTTGGAGTTTGAATTGGTTGCCAAGAGATGTGTTATGACATCTTCATTGTCGATTGATTGATTTAAAATGCTTAGGCACCCTGACATCGAAGGTCATTGACGCCGATATAGTTGGTTTTAAATTAAGAATAAAAAGTATTCAATTCTCAAAATGAAATTCAAATAGCTTTCATAAGACCTGCTTTAGAAATCAATCTGAAAATACCACTGGCATAGTAGAACACTTCCTGTCCAAGAATCTTAGCAAGGATGAACCAGCCTTCCTCACCTCGAGCCTCAAACCAATATCTATTTCTTTCAGTGCTGTAAATGGGACATTCAGTCAACAAATTCCTCACTGTCAAAGGTATTATAGATATAGAAGACTGAAAGCTACATTATCTCCTCTCTCTTCTCATATGGTGACAGTAATAGAGGTGAACAAAGTAAGCAGCATAGGAAATAATTATACTTTTTATCAGGGGAGTAGCTATTCTACCCTTCTACATAAAAGTCTTCATCTAGGTCATATATGAAGTTATAGATACTGTACTTATATCTACCTTCAGATCAGGTTAATGTTATTTGAAGTTTGGATGATCATCAGCTTTATTTTGAGTGGCTATTCAACAAGAGTGCAGATAATCTTAATTTTTTATTCATCTAGCAATGTACAAAATCAAACAGAATGGTAATAAAATTTCAAAAATACAAACTGCTTTGTATTTATAGAACTCTCTTGACCCCTTCCATTGGTCCTTATTTTTTGTGCATAGTTCAACAATGAATACATTTAATAAGTGAAATGGAAATTTTCCTCATTGCTGGGCTCAAATAGTTAAGTAACATTAGTTGAGTTGTTCTTAACTAGGTATTGAGGTGTAAGGTGTGTATGCATACATGAAACTGCAAAATATATCTAAATTTCTTATGCAATACTCCATCGTCATTCTTTATACTGCGTTGCATGGTAATAGCCAGGAGGCATCTTATTCTGCAAATTCTTTGCCTTGGTTGCTTTATATCTTATTTACTTTATTGTGGTTTGAAATTCTTCACTATCTTTCGGCTGTTATGATATTTTTGGGGTGCCCTGTTTCATCAAATATTGCCTTGCATGTTTTTTCCATGAATGGATAGGAGAATTTTTTTTTATTTCTAAGATATACTGTACTGTAGTTAAAAAGGGATTTTGACGAAGGAAAAATCTATTTCTGGGCGAAGAACCTGTGTGGCCCAGTGAAATGCTCCTCTAGCACCATTTCTAAGGCATAGATATTGCTGAATGTACCAAAGAATAAAAAAAGAGATGCATGGAATGCCAGGAATAAACCTAGCTCGCTCACTCATTGCGTGTCGGTATAGAAAACTGGGGCGTGATTGAACCACGACCATACATCCCTCACCAATTAGACCTCTCCTTCATCAACATCCCCCCTCTCTACCCCTACATCTCCCCACCCCCTATCCTCATTCCTCCCATCACCCGAAGCTTGGACCAACCAGGGCGAGGGAAAAAGGGAAAGGGTGGGTTTACTGGGCGACACAAGTTCCTCGCCCAGAAATAAATTTTTCCTTCGTCAAAATCCCTTTTCTGGGCTCGACCTGTGTTGCTCCGTGAAATCATAACAGAGAAATGGTACAAGCTTGGGAAGAGTTAAACACAAGGGACTGAAACTATAAACATATAATGCAAAAAGAGAGTTTAATGATACAAAAATATTTATAAATATAAAACATAAGATATGCAAAACAGACGGATAAACTGGGTAAACTCTCAAAATGAAAATGCCATTACAACAAATAAAAATACAAATTCCAAGCAAACAATGTAAACTGAGGTAAGGATGCACATCAAAAAAATAACAAGAACAGTAGGGGAAGTAGGCAAGGCAGGCTAAATCCACTCCTTATAAGGAGACAAGATAAAAAAATATAAGGGGGAAAGAAAAAAGGACCTATTTACAATGGTTCGTCTCTATCCGGAGGAATTATACTCCCAGCTACCACTGTCGCAAATTTAAGGGCCTCCAAGGATTTTAAATAGTGACGCTTAAAGATTGTAGGAGATTTCCATCCGGTATACCTTTTCAAATCTTCAAAATTCATGTCATGGAAATAATTAACTGAGGTTACCACAGCTCGGACATCATGGGCATGAGGAACCAAGAGAGGATTGGCTTCTTTAATGAAATAAAGTATTTGTTGCCGAATTCCCTTTAGGGAAAGAGTTCCGCCACGTTCCCGAATAAACAAAGGACCTGAAGATGTAGAAGTAGTTCTACGCAAATAACCTTTGAGAGTGTAGACAGGACACAGGAAAGGATCCTGAGGAAGTGGAACAATTTTCCACGGGGTCCATCTAGACTGGGGATCTTCATTTTTAGCTAAGAACCGTCTATCCGGCGAGAGTAAGACCTCCCCAGACGGAAGAAATTCAATGTGACCCGGATCTCTGGATAAGGCTAATAGCTCAGATATTCTAGCACCGGAAGCCAAACTCAACAAAAATAACGTTTTCCTAAGGATCGTCATGTAAGAGCAAGAATCATTATCATTATCAGAAGCCAGCTTAAGGACATCATTGAGGAACCAAGAAACCGCAGCAGGTCGAGTTGCTGGTTTCAATCTAGCACAAGCTTTGGGAATGGATGCAAAGTACGAATCCGAAAGGTCAATATTGAACCCAGATTGAAAAATTCTCTTCAAGGCGGACTTAATCGTGGTAATGGTCCTTGCAGCTAAACCCCCTTCAAACAAAGTTTGAAAAAAGGTAACTACTAGATTGGGAGTCATCGTTCTAACATCCGAATCCCTCATAAACTTGGCCAACTTCCTAACAGCAGAATCATACTGCCGAAGAGTAAAATCCCTCTTATCCGACTCCAGGAACAAAGTGTTAATAGGATCGATAGCAGCATCCTTCTGAGCAGAAAATTACATGAAGTCCATAAAGTTAGGGCACTCAGAATTCTTGAGGAAGCTGACACACTGCGAGTTTGTACTGTTTGAGACAGCAACGGGTTGGGAAGCCGTCGAGGCTGGAGACCCAGCTCCGCTAGGAGAGGAAACCAATTGCTCTTCGACCAGATGGGGGCCACGAGGGCTATTTGACCGTGGAAAGACCGAAGCCTGTCCAGAACTCGCATCAACATGTTGATCGGAGAAAAAAGGTAGATCCTCTGCCAGGTGTTCCATTCGAGAGACATGGCATCCGTGGCATAAGCCTGAGGGTCCAGGTTGGGGCTACGTAACACCGGAGTTAGTGGTTTGTCTTCGTGGCAAAGAGGTCCACCTGGAGACCTGGAACCTGCTGGCAAATCCAACGGAATGATTGGCGGTCCAGAAACCATTCCGATTCTAAGGGAGTCACCCAAGATAGGGCATTGGCTACGACGTTTCTGACGCCTTCTAGGTGAACTGCTGACAGATGCCAATGATTCTTTGCCGCCAAGGAAAAGATGGTAATCATCACATGATTGATGTGACTGGATTTGGAGCCTCCTCTGTTGAGGCAATGAACCACCACGGCGCTGTCTAGAACCAACCTGATATGCTGATTCCTCGACGGGGAGAGCTTCTTCAAGGTCAGGAAGACGGCCATGGCTTCCAGGATATTGATATGCATTTGATGGAAGGTCGCTGACGACCACAAGCCCTGTACCTCCTTGAACGGGGAGTAACCCCTCACCCGGTGAGGGAGGCGTCCGTATGGACAATCAACGCCGGGGGAGGGTACCGAAGGGGCACCGACTTGGCTAAATTCTTGACTTTCGTTCATGGAAGGAGCCTTTTCTTGAGAATAGCTGGAATTCTCTAAACCTTGTCCCGGAGACTGACGTTCACCCTGGACCGCCACACCCGGTTGATATCCTTCAACCTGGCCTTCAACATAACATCCGTGATGGAAGCAAACTGGAGAGAACCCAGAACCCTTTCCTGGTTCCTCCGAGACGTAAATTTGGATCCTAGAAACTGTCTTGTGGCCCTTGCGATCTCCTTCTGTTTCTTCGGGGGAATCGACAACTTGTGAGTGTCCAGATTCCATTGGAGTCCCAACTATTGGAAGCACGATGCCGGAACCAGGCGAGACTTCTTGAAATTTATTCGGAACCCTAAATGTTCCAGAAACTTAATGACTTTGACTGTCGCCTCTCGACATTCTTTGTTGGTGTTGGCCCAAATATGCCAATCGTCCAGATAGGCCACCAACTACGCCCTGGGCCCTCAATTCTTGAACTACCGAGTCCGCTAGCTTCGTGAATACCCTTGGGGCTATGTTGAGACCAAAAGGCATCACCTTGAAAGCAAAAGCTTGATTGCCCAGCTTGAAACCAAGAAACGGACGAAAATGACGTGCTATTGGAACATGATAGTAGGTGTCAGTAAGATCAATAGAGGTGGTGACGGCTCCACGGGGAAGTAAGGTCCGTACCTGCAGGACGGTCAACATATGGAACTTGTCGCATTGAATGAAGGTATTCAAGCAAGACAGGTCCAAGATGACCCTTCGTTTGTCGGAGTCTTTCTTTGGCACGCTGAACAAGCGACCTTGAAACTTTAAATGCCTGATCCGTTGAATTGCATTTTTGAGAAGTAGATCTCGTTCGAAATCGATGAGTTCCGGCTCTGGATACTGAAAAAAGCCGACCGATGGAGGGGGTCCCTGAATCCAACTCCACCCCAGTCCGTTGGAAACTATGCTTCGAGCCCAACTGCTGAAGGTCCAATTCTCGCGAAACAAGTATAGCCTTCCCCCTACCTGCGGAGTCTCATTGGATTGCCGAGGGCCTGCCAACTCGGCCTCCACAGGGTCCTCGGCCCCTTCCAGAGACTCGACCACCTCCCCTGTAGCGAAAGGGTCCTCTAGACCTACTTTCCTTTGGCTGCCTATTATATCCCTGCATCAGGGCATGAGACTCAAAAGCAGGGTTAAAAGCCGGCGAAGTGGAGATGGAAGTCGAAGGCTGAGGTGGTTGGCTCACCAGCACGAACTGCTGCTGGGGTTGAGTTTTAGCGGGGGATGCATGTCTCACCTGAGACAGGCACAGCCTGAACCACAGGTTGAGGTTAGGAGGCCTGAAAAGGGAGAAAACGTCTAGCCTTTTTCCTACCCCTCAACTGCGGGTTAGCCGAGTCAGACTTAAAAAGGGATTTTGACGAAGGAAAAATCTATTTCTGGGGAGAGACCTGTGGCGCCCGGCGAAAAGTCCTTCTTGTATACCTTTTCTGATAAAAACCTTCCAATTATACCAGAGAAAGATAAAAGCATGGAATGCTGAGGTTACAACCCTCGCGCGAGCACCTTTTGGGTGTCGTGTATAAAGCAAAGGCGCGTGAAATCCACTATTCACAGGTTGTCTTCCATTTAGTTAATTCCTTCGCCAAAGGGATGGGCCGATACAGAGGCCCTAGACACATCCCCATCGCCGCACCACCCACGCCACGACGCGAGCGCCATCTGAACAATATCCTTCTTTTTGGAATTCAATGTGTTGAATTGTTTCGTTGTGCTCTCGGTCTTTTTTATCTATCGTGGATTTATTTTGTCATGTCCGAAGCTCCATCTTCACACATTACAATGTTAAGTACCATAGTTTGTTTTGACAGTATTTTATTGTACCGGGCTTGTGTTTTATATCCAGTATAGTCTGTTTTATTATTTCCCGTCTGGCCTTTCATGGCGGCCATTGTTTGTTCACTTGTTTGGGAATTCATCTTTTTCTGCCCGTTTAGTACTCAGGATATGATGGCTACTCTGATCCGCGCCGGAACTCAGTTCCCTCCCCCTTCTGCCCCAGACGCATCGAAGCTGCCGCCCTTCGATAAAAACAATCCTTGGCGGTTTGCTTTGCATGCTCCATTCGTAGATGGCTCCCTAACTCTGGAGGGCATGGGCACCCGCCCTCTAGAGGACCTGGAGTTCTATCCCCCGGGCCTAGCATTCCCGTTCAATGGTTTTGTACGGTTAAAGGAACATGCATTGGTCCGTATGGACAAGGTACCGAAGGAAACGGTCATATTTCCAAAAGAGCAGGCCCAGGCTATCTGGGCCAGAACACTATCAGAGTGGGGGTGTATTAACTCTAAGCTCACCCCTCACAAGGGTTCCTACACTATTTTTACGACAGCGGCCTCCATCTCTTTGCCGCTCATAGACAAAGTCACAGAGCTGACTATACAGGCCATCAAAGAAGGCTCTTCCATGCCGGCTCTCAAGGAGACGGACCCCACCTCTTTGCTTATTCCGGGTTCCTCGGCAGCCTGGGATGCTGCGGCCTCTACCTTCACGGTGGGGAAACTAGACCCGGACTGTGCCTCTACTCTTTTCTCTGAGAAGCTTCCCAGATTAATAGAGAGTCTTCTCAAAACTGAGTTCGAGACCCGTACTAGACTTGCTAGGTCCCTCCGATCCATCACCTCCATGGAGTCCCTTGCATCTCTTTACCCAGAGGAAACGCTGTTCAGAGTCGCCACAAAGAACCAGCTGCTATCCTACCAAATAGATCTCCATGACTTCTGGTCAGCACGGGTTAGTTGCAGGAAGTTCGTTCTGTCGGAGGCCACCATCAGGCATGAACCGAACAGACTGATAGCTTCCTCCTGCTGGGGTAAGACCCTCTTCCCTCAGACCGAGGTGGATAAGGTTCTTCAGGACGCAGCGAGGGCAAACCAGAATTTGCAGGTAAGGTGGGGTCTCTCAGCCAAAAAGAGGTTCGAACCCCAGAGACACACATTCTTCAAGAAGAAGCTGAGGTTTAGTCCTTACAAAGCGGCCCGGGGTACCTCGTCCCCACAGCCTTCCGCGGCCTCGACTTCTCGACAACAGGCGCCTCCTCAGCAGGTAGTCTACCTCGCTGCTCCCCCTGGTACACAGCCCAACCCCTCTTGGATGCCCTCACCTGCATACAACCCTGCCTACGAACCCTCCGGTTCCTTTCGTGGATACCAAAGAGGGAGTTCCAGAGGTAGAGGACAGTTCCGCCAACGCGGCGGGCCCAGAGCAAGGGGTTCCCGTGGAGGGAGGGGCCCTAAGTTCACTCCCTCCCAATGATGTGATGCCGGTAGGAGGGAGACTTTATCACTTCCGGGATCATTGGACCTTCAGTCCATGGGCTCACAGCATAATATCAAGGGGCTTGGGTTGGAAATGGTCACAGGGATCCCCTCCTCCACCGGTGACCTTCTTCCAGAGACCCACTCCCATCCTGGAAGAGTACACTGCGGAGTTACTCAAGAAGAGAGCAATCAAGCGGGTTCGATCCCTGAAGTTCCAAGGCCGCCTGTTTACAGTCCCGAAGAAAGACTCGTCGGCGTTGAGGGTAGTTCTGGACTTGTCGAAGCTCAACTCTTACATCCTTTGCGACAAGTTCCGTATGCTGACTATCTCTCAGGTACGGACCTTACTTCCCCGTGGGGCCGTCACCACCTCTATCGATCTTACCGACGCCTATTATCATGTCCCAGTAGCTCGAAACTTCTCTCCTTATCTAGGCTTCCGTCTCGGCAAGAGAGCCTTCGCATTCAAAGTCATGCCCTTCGGTCTCAGCATTGCCCCCAGGGTATTCACGAAACTGGGGGAGACGGTGCTCGAGCAACTCAGACACCAAGGGATACAAATCGTCGCCTATCTGGACGATTGGCTCATTTGGGCCCAGTCGCACCAGGAATGCAAAAGAGCTACGTCGAAGGTACTCCATTTTCTCGCCAAACTGGGCTTCCAAGTCAACCTCCGGAAGTCACGCCTACAACCATCAAGCCTCTTCGAATGGTTAGGCATCCGTTGGGACCTCTCAAAGCACAAGCTCTCCCTTCCTCCCAAGAAGGTGAGGGAGATAGCTTCCAAGGTCAGGAACTTTCTCAAACACAAACAGGTGTCCAGAAGAGCTTTAGAACGAGTCCTCGGCCTACTCCAGTTTGCCTCACTGACCGATCTCCTATTAAAAGCCAAACTCAAAGACATCAATCGAGTTTGGAGAAAGAGGGCGTCAATACCTTTAAGAGACAAGACCTCGAAGATCCCCTCTGTCTTGAAAATGAGACTACAACCATGGTCCGATCGGAGGAACCTCTCCAAGTCGGTTCCTCTACAGTTCCCCTCTCCACAAGTGACAATTCATACCGACGCGTCTCTGAGTGGTTGGGGGGGTTACTCCCAACATCAGATGTGTCAGGGCTCTTGGTCACCCGCCATGAGACAGTTCCATATCAATGTTCTCGAAGCCATGGCGGTGTTCTTGACCCTGAAGAGAATCTCCCCTCCGAGGTCGACCCACATCAGAGTAGTCTCAGACAGCACGGCCGTAGTCCACTGCCTCAACAGAGGGGGGTCCAAATCACCCAACCTGAATCAGATCCTGGTCACTATCTTCACCTTGGCAGCCGACAAAGACTGGTTCCTGTCAGCAACTCACCTAGCAGGAGTCCAGAATGTGATAGCAGACGCATTATCCAGGACGAGCCCACTGGAATCGGAATGGTCCCTGGACATGCACTCCTTCCGGTGGATACTCAGGCTGGTTCCAGGTCTCCAGGTAGATCTATTCGCGACCCGACTCAATCACAAACTCCCGTGTTATGTGACACCGAACCTGGACCCTCAGGCTTATGCCATGGACGCATTAACCCTGGATTGGAACCATTGGCAGAAGATCTTCTTATTCCCTCCAGTGAATCTTCTACTGAAAGTCTTGCACAAACTCCGCTCCTTCAACGGGGTAGTAGCTTTAGTGGCACCTCACTGGCCAAAGAGCAGTTGGTTTCCTCTCCTCCTCGAGTTGAAACTCCGTCCCTTCCGGATCCCATTCCCCAAACTGACCCAGGTGGTCCAAACACGGACTGTGTCAGATTCCTCAAGGATAGCCAAAACCCTAACTTTGTGGATTTCATGAAGTTTGCGGCACGTAGGGACGCAAACATCGACCCAGATAATGTCCTCTTTATAGAATCAGACAAAAGGGACTCAACGATTCGCCAATATGATTCGGCGGTTAAGAAACTAGCGGATTTCTTAAGGACTTCAGACCATTCGGTTATGACTCCTAATTTAGCCATCTCCTTCTTTAGGTCCATTTTTGACAAAGGCCTAGCAGCTAGCACTATAACCACCATTAAGTCAGCTCTGAGGAAAGTCTTCCTGGTTGGGTTTAACATTAACCTGGCGGAGTCTTATTTCTCATCTATTCCAAAAGCATGTGCTAGGCTTCGACCTTCGGTCCGTCCTCAAAAGGTCTCTTGGTCTCTAAATGATGTCCTCAAACTGGCCTCCGACACGGACAACGAATCCTGCTCTTATATCACTCTTCTTAGGAAGACTTTATTTCTAACAGCTTTGGCCTCGGGTTCCAGAATCTCAGAACTAGCAGCTCTCTCACGAAACTCAGAGAACATGGATTTCCTCCCTTCAGGTGAGGTACTTCTTTCACCAGACAGGGCGTTCCTAGCTAAGAACGAGGACCCCCAAAATAGGTGGTCCCCTTGGAAGATTATTCCTCTTCTCCAAGATACTTCTCTATGTCCGGTCACCACTCTCAGGGCCTTTTTAGCCAGGACTGCTACCCGATCGTCTGGCCCCTTGTTTATCAGAGAACAAGGAGGTACCATTTCCATACGTGGCATTAGGCAACAGATCCTATACTTCATTAAACAAGCCAATCCGGGATCATTTCCCCATGCTCATGATATCCGATCGATAGCTACCTCCATCAACTATTTCCAGAATATGGACTTTGATAACCTTAAGAAGTACACGGGTTGGAAACGCCGAAATCGCCCTCCCCGACACTTAAAAAACTAACAAATATAGGATAAAGAACGGTATCAGAACAGAGTGAAGTGTCTGAAACCGACCAAAGAAACACGACTACAATATGTAGAAATGAATCTAACATATTCTGGCATTCCATGCATCTTTTTTCTCTGGTATATTCAGTAATATCTATGCCTTAGAAATGGTGCTAGAGGAGCATTTCACTGAGTGACACAGGTCGAGCCCAGAAATCAAATACTGCACTGCTACCTATATAGAAACTTTCACATTTTACATTGCTATCTCTGACCACCTTTTTATGAGAAGACCTACCAATAAGTTTATTGTAAGTGTGGGCAAAGCATTAAGCTTTTCATTACTAGTTTTTATATCTGTTTGTCTTAGCCATTTGGATCGTATAATATCAAGTCATTAAGAGCCTAGGAAATACTGTAAATATGGTGGGAAGAACACAGGAAATCCAAGTACTCCACCAAAATTAAGGGATTTTGACGAAGGAAAAATCTATTTCTGGGCGAGAGACCTGTGCCGCCCAGTGAAGTTATATACCTTAGAAATGATGCAAAAGGAGCATTTCTCGGAGCGGCACAGGTAGAGCCCAGAAAAAAGCTTTACTTGGAAAACAATGGGAAAGGAGGAGATTGTAATATGTATGGGAAAATGAAAAGTGAAGCTTCTGTACATTATTACCTTTATCAGAATTGGTTGCTGAAATAGAAGAGTTATTGGTAACATTGTGAGCAACAATTCTGCAATTGCATGAAATTACTAAGAAAATGAATAATTGAGCTCATTTGACCGAAAAATTTTAAAGTACTGTATATTATAAAGATACAAATTTCTTAATGGTCTATGGCACAATGACATAGGTAACTATGCCTCGCAAACACTCAAAGATATTGCATTAAAAAACTTGGTTAGATTTGCTTGACCTACCAAGAAAGTTTAATGTGATTAGCATCTTTCAACTTAGCCTAAGGTAATTTAAGATATGCAATCATCCTAAAGTTATCAAGGTCTAGACATTGATGGTTAAAGAAACAATCATAAGCAATGCTAAGAACACACAAAAAAGGGAGCTGACTGTGCAAATGTTTTTTAAGTTATTTATCTTCTGTGAGACATACTGGAGTTTATTCACAAACTGTACTTTTACATGCGAGCGTACTGTACGTACACTGAAACATACCCTAATACCTAGACCAGAAAATCAGAAAATAAAAAGTAATATTGCGAGAGCAGCAGAAAGATCGTCGTAGGGATAAACATGATGCCATAATTATGAATCATTGTTGTTGGTTTTCACAAGGAATTCTCTATTCACTTGCCTCTTGGTACATAGCAGGTGGGTGGTGGTCCCTCACAGGGGATTGGGAAATAGCAGCAATAGATAAAACATTTTTATTGAGGTTGTCAAGTTGGCACTTGCTGTATACTGTTTAGTATAGCATTTTCTATTTAAAGGTAAATATGGAAATAATATATTTTAGTTTAAAAATTGTTTCTTATTTCTATAATACTGGTAAACCACAGAGGTCCTCTTTGTTATTGCAGATTCTTTTTATAAATTGACTCCTTTTCCAGATAGAAAAAAATATTATTTTAGTCTTTTCCAGATAGAAAAAGTATTTTGCTGACCAGCACTTTTATCTCCTAGGTCTCTTGATTTCATTAATGTGAAGAAAAGAATATAATTTATAACTTTTTCTTTTGTTTTTATTTAATTTTATATCAAAGAACAAGAATATAACTGATATTCCATATTGTATCAGGCGATTCTCTGGTAAGCTTACAAATTTTTAATAACTGCTGTGGAAGTATTGAGAAAATTTACTTACCAAGAAGCTTTAGCACTTGATGAATGAAAAATAGTTTATATTAAAGAAAAAATGATTGGTATAATAATTTACCTCTGTGCTGTGGTAGCTCAGTGTTTGGGGGTGGGGGGTGGGGGTGTGTTTTTATCGTACCAGAAGAGATAACGGATTTAGACAATACCTTTATCAAATTTATGACTCCTCTTGCACTGTTATTTAACGATGTAATGCTAAGGGTATAGTATGTTACACACTTCAGCGCGGTGTGTTAAAGCTGTACATTTCAGTCCTACATGTTAAAGTTACATCTCCGAAAGAACTAGGGATTTATATCTACTGATCATTCTTAATAATAAAGTACGGTCTCTTCAATGAGAAAGCATACAAAAGATTTTAAGTAACGAAAAATTCATCTCCCTCTCTCTCAGCATTACTGTTTCATCAGGCTTAGCAAAAAGTTTTAAGAGTATGAGAAACTTAGAAGGCATTCTTATGATTTCTGTCATTAAAAAGTTCAGGTTTGATTAGGCTCTATTCCTATTTACTGCTGCTGTAATTTTTTTTTATACCTTATCAGGTATTGTTCGGATGTGAAAGTGATAGATGGTATTGAAATCATTTTTTCATATGTGTGAATAATATTATGTAATTAGCAGCAATATTTCTAAATTATATTGTATGGTTATTTGGCTTGAACAATTCTGTTTCATGCAAGTACCTGAGGTACCATTATTTCTTTTTATCTTTTACTTCACGTTAGAGTTGTTAAAGTTATCGGTCCACAATCGTTATCAGTAGTGGGTGCCGGTAGGAGTTGATAATACTTTGAGATAAGCTTATGTTCAGATCTCAGTAAGGATTACGAGAGCATTGAAGTTTTTGATATGCTTATCAGTTTCAGTTCGGTAACTAAATTGATTTGGAAGAAGATAGTTTTCAGTGAAGTCTTCATCTCGGTTACATTGGAGTGTGTTTAGTCTGTTTACCTCTGAGAGCTTAGAAGAGAAAAGAATGCGTGATTATTTTGATATAGTACAGTATAGGGGTTTTTCTAACAGTGATCCGATATAGATTATTAAGATTTACTTGAAATAGGTTTCCAAACCTCTTCAGCTCATACCTTCTTGGGGTAGAATATCTAAAGCTTGCAGAAAGTAGGTTTCACATCATAGCCGCTGTCACTTTGGACAGTTTATATAGAGTACAGTACTGCAGTTGATTGAAAATGTACAAGAAGAAAGAAAAGATAAATTTGAATTTAGAGGATAGTCCTCTTTATAATCGTCGAAAGAATATGGAGGCAATGGATGACCAGTGCTGGGCACCTGCAGAAAGTGCGAGTAATGCAGAGAAGCAGGGATTAAGTAAATCCTTTATACAACAAAATGAAAATGTTAAGCCTAATAAGAGAGTGAGCCCAGTATATGACACTCCTTACATACCAAAGCATAGCTTGCCTCATATGGCCCCAGTTCAGGAGAGAGCTGTGGATAGCGAGTCTCATATTTATGAATCGATTAAAGAACCTGAAGATCCTGGAAGCACAGAACTCTTGAATAAGATTGACACTCCTGTAATAGAAAGGCAATATAAAAATCTTTACTTAGAAAACATTGACTTGGAAGAAGCTCTCAAACAACGGCCTCCAAGTTTTTCACCGCCAGAGAGGTAAGAAGAAGCAGGCTTTCTACATTTATACAAGACACTATCACATCTGTAAATGAGACTATATTAAATTTGCTTTGATGTGATGAAGTTGCTGTTGTAGGAAATCAATATTTACTGTCAGCACATCGTGTTTAAGAGGGTAGTGGGAAATTGAACCAAGGAGATAAAGCTAAAAATTCATTAGGCTATAAAGTAGATTCCTTCTTAATAAAAAATAAAGTTGAACGTTTTGGTATATTGCTATATTTTGAGAAACATACACTGGATCCTTGAAAAGTCTAACTTGATTCTTTCCTGAAGGCTACTTGAACATAAGTTCAATTTTCCCATAAGAATGATTGTAAATTGAATGAATCAATTTTGTAGTTAAAAGTCATTCATTAGACATTTTTACTTTAAAAGTTTATTGTGCAGTACAGTACTTAATGTATGAAATTTATGAGTAAATAGATGCAATGCTGTAATACAGTTGGTTAAAATTTATCACCTTATCTATGGTAAGGAGAATTGATAGCCTAATTGGGAAGTGATAATTGAAGTAAAGAAATTATTGCAGTCTTCCTCTTCACTTTTTTTTTTTTTTTTTTTTTTTAATTGTCGTTCTCACAGGGTTCTCTCAGGGTTTTCCACAAACTGTACCTCCTGGTCACTGAATGTCTTTCCAGGCCCCCAGTGCCGGACTATACGATCCAAATTCATTATTTCCTTGAATCCAAGAAGCTAAACACCAAAGTAGGAAGGAATCATATAAGGACAGTTGGATTGAGGCCATAGGGCCTTTGTAAAGAATCTTACTTTACTTACTTTAAGGACTGCTTTTCTGGTCCTATATTGCAGGGGAACCCTACTCTCTACAGGACCTTCACAGTTATTTTATCATATATTCCAAGGTATTCAGCATTTCACACTGCTTATTCCTTTTTTATTTTCAAATCCACATTATTGAAGCAATTTGAAATCAAGAAAGTCTTCAGTTTCCTCTTGAAAACCTTAATATCTTCAGTGATTTGGATGTCTAGTGGGAGCTTATTGTGTAGTTTTAAGGCCCCATATGTAAAAGCTCAAGAACCTACAGTAGACATTTATCTTGGTTCCAATAATTTGAAACCATCCAAGTATTTCCATGTCAACTCGATTTGATGGATGCACGATATGTAGCAATTCTCTTAGATATTTTTGACGCTCAGTTCTGAAAACTTGTTGGGTTATTGTACATATTTTAAACTCAATTCTTGCTTTAAAAGGCAGCCAGTGTAAATTAATTAGTATAGGAGTGATCCTTTCTCGGGGTGGGACACCTTTTATCAGATTTGCTCCTCTGTTTATTATGTTTTGTAATTTCTAAAGTTGCACTTTTGGCAAATTGTGGTAGATGAAGTTACTGTAGTCAGTCCTGGTAATATC
This sequence comes from Palaemon carinicauda, assembly GCF_036898095.1. NCBI lineage: Eukaryota > Metazoa > Arthropoda > Malacostraca > Decapoda > Palaemonidae > Palaemon > Palaemon carinicauda. The sequence continues at coordinate 60,732,880 of NC_090761.1, read as the reverse complement.
ACAGTTTACCACAAGTTACTCTACAGAATGTTCATCCTGGCACTTCTTTTTAAAAGCAATGTTTCTAAGATGATATCCAGCAGTTTTTACTACATTATTTATATTGGCATTGAAAAGTTACTGTCAAGAAATACTACTATATCACAAACTTATCGGGACAGTTGTTATTTATGTTTATTTGAATACTGCCCAAGTTGCTTAGACTTTTTCTTTCCAACCACCATAAACTCAATTATATTTTCATTTAATTTTAGTTGTTTGATTGTCATCCATTCCCTAACACTGGCAAGAATTTGGTGTAGAGTTTCAGTAGTGAAGTAAAATCGTCTGCAAATAGTTTGGACTTCACTCCATGCCTTTGTGGTACTTTCGATAGACCAATAGTATAAAGAATAAAACTGGGCCCTGTACACTCCCCTGAGGTACCCCTCTGTTTAATGTTTCATATTAGGAATAAGAGTTTCCAATTTGCGCATAGTAGTTTCTTTCTGTCAACCAATTAGTCTTTTAGTTATTCAAAGCTTGATCTTCAGTACCGATGGACTGAGGATCGTTTAATTGCAATTCATGCACAATTGATTCAAAAGCAACGCTAAGATCAATTGATATTAGAATACCACTTTTGTTTTCATCCATCATTTCAAGCATATTTACAACAGAACAGATAGCCTTCTCCGTAGTATATAATTTTCTGTAAGCATACTGGTAATCTGGCAAAGCTTTTATTTCTTTTAAGGGACTAATTAGTAGTTGAAATAAAGGATAGATTCGTGATAGGCATATACAAACTTAATTCCTGATAATCTAGAGCACATTTCAGAACCAGTGTAACTATAGCCATCTTCTCAGATTTGGGAAGCTTACACTCCTCGATGCTTGTATTTTCTGTTACACAAAGCAGACAGTAAGCCTTACTCATTTATAGGGCTAGTTCTAAAGAAAGACCCTTAAAAATACCATGAGTAAATGGCAATTCATACGAGTGCTTGTTAAGAAAGTAAAAAGTTAACGCAATCACCATCTCAGATTTAAAAAACATTTTTAGGGATGCTTTGAAGTATTTGGTTTTACAAAGCTAGTGATATTTTAGTGATGACTATATAAATGTTCTATCAGTTCACTGATTTAACCTTGAGTACTGGTTCTTTTTCGTATAACTTTTGATTATAGGTCTTTGAGTACTATTCTTATAATGCATGCTGGTCAAATTTCCAATAGCATCATTGAGAAGAAATTCATGTGCAAATGGCACAGGGAGAAGCTCAAATAAAATATTATCAAAAGTTAACAACCAAATATTTCACCATTAAATAAATGAGACTTGTCGAGTCTTGGACTAATTAGTGAATGGGAATCAAAGTTTGTGGAGGCTGGAAGAAGCCGTTATTTACACACCCAGTGTTTACCAGCGTTTCGCTCCCAACCAGTACAAAGGGTTTACGAATTTCATGCCAAGATTTTTTATGTTATCTTTTATTTTAGTCAAAGCTTTCAATAAAAGAATGAACAGTATGTTAACTCCTGGAATGTATCAAAATGAAAATTATTTAAAGTTTAAAAATCATGGGACTGTGGAATTTGGAAAATTAAAAAAAAATCCTATAGCTTTTGGTGAAAAAGGAAGAAAGAAATGCCTTGTAAGATTTCAGACAAGGTAAAAATTAAAATTATGTTGGTACTTGTGTTCTTCATGCCGAACTCGGTTGAGTCCCTCGTCAGGCTGGGAGGAACGTAGGGAGGAAAGGTCCCCTTTTTTTCATTTGTTTGATGTTGGCTACCCCCCAAAAATTGTGGGAATTGCCTTGGTAAATGGATGGATTTGCATTTTTTGTTTTGATTAGAATCAATAAAATATCTGTAATAACTAGATATATCACTATCAAAAGTTCATCTGTTATTTTTGGCTATTATTTTAAAAATATTAATTCATGGAAACTATGAGTCCTAGTACATGTTTGGTACATCTTCAGTTATTGAATAACTACTTCCTTTTCCCGCTGGTCTGTTTGTATTTTAAACCACTATACTATAGACAGATTATGTCAATTGTTTCCAATTAAATGTAGCATTGTATTTTTTTAATGTAATGATATTCACATGAAGGTTCGGGAGTTTGTTTCTCCTCACTATTTCATATGGTATGTTTTCTTTCTCACCCCGTTGGATTTTTTATATACTGTAAGCACATTTTGCATTCCATACTAGATTTTGCTGATTAATTTAGTCAACTGATAAGGGCATTAGATTTTATACGGTATTTTGTTCAAGTCCATTCCTATAACATCAATTCTAGATGAAAATTTACAGAATTTTTAGCTAGAGTTTATAAGATACCTAAAATTCTATTGACAGTTTACCTTTTATTTCTTGACTACATTCTTTTTAAAAGGCATAATTTTTCACAGCTTGGGTACAATGGTTAATTATATTATCCATTATTTCTTTTTTTTTTTTTTTAAAGTTCACTCCCGTTTCTCCTCAAGATCTTTTTCCGGGCTTTGGCTGATTCTGGATTTCAAGTTCCATGACCTTTAATGAAATTTATTGACTCATCTTATTCCTTTCAAAACTACTTTTACTTCAGTCCTGCGGGGAATCCTTACTGTATATCCTATTCTTTGTTTCTGTGATGTTTACAGTGTTTATCTTTTGTTCCTTGGCCTGTCCTCAGAGTTTTGCTGGTGGCTGGTTATTCTGTAAAATGCATTGTTGCCGAAACTCATGTTCCCTGTATATAATGCACTAGTCAGTTGAGTTAATTCTAGTGCAGTGCTTTCTAATACAGTAGCTGCTTTATTCTTGTATTTTTAGTTTACAGTATGATATTATACATTATAGTATTTTGACCATTTTGATTCCTGCATTCAAAAGAAGGTATACTTTTGAAGTGAATAACACCCTTTGGGTATATGTTTCAGTTTACACATCATGTCCCTGAATTCCATGACCTGCACTCGTTGCGGGGAAAGCTTCGAACCCCAGGAAAAGATTGTCAACTCCAATGGTCAGCTGTGGCACACTCAGTGTTTTGTGTAAGTTGCAAATTCAAGTTCCTTTTAACATATTTAGATTTAGAAATTATAATATTTGCTTATTACGTTTGTGTTTCTTAGGTCATTGAAAGATTACTGTAGATTTTACTGCTAATGAATCCACAGAACATGTGATGTACTTCATAAGATCATCATGTACTCTCATGAAAACTAGAGGAACTGTTTCCTGTGTATTCATTGCATTAGAGATCTCATTCAAATGGTGGTTCACACATGAAGCAATATTTAAAGTGTATTATTGTTTTACAGTCCTTTTCTTTTATATACTTAAAATTTGAATAAGGATGAACATGCCTGATTTACAACTTGCTCAATTTATTTTTATCTGAACTTAGGATCAAAATCTTGAATGCCATATGCAGTAATGAAACAAAGAATGAAGAAAGAAAACCTACATAAAGTACGACGCATATTTGCACTAGACTATTAAGTTTTACAGTTCTCTACATGTAATGTACAAGGCAGTAGTAGTTAACTCGTTTACTGTTCAACTTTATAGTGCAGTACAGTATTGCATTTTTTATTCATTCTATTCATCAAGAATTTAAAATATCCAGAAATTTTGGATCATCTCTATACCGTTTTCAGTAAATATACTGATGTTAAGTTGTGAAGATAGGATTTGACCAACCCTTGAAACTACTGCAGCCTGTTGAAATTAGGAATATGATCATGCCAGTTTGGCATTTATTTACACAAGGTAAATACTGCTATATTTAGATTTATATCGAGGAAAGGCTACAGGTAAAAGGAAACATGATATACATAAGAGAGGGTCAGCTGCTGCAGGTTGATTAATGCATATAGATGTATTTATGGTTCCCCAGATCCCAAGAATTAGCTGATTTGCAGCTCATAACATCTCCCAAACTTTACACTTTTGAGGACTGTCTCGTATTATTTTAATTATCTTATTGATTTATCTATTATAGGAAACTGCAAGAAAGGACTATATTTTTTAACTTTTATGCCATGCTGCAATGAGGGTTTATAAGCTTGTTAAGCTGTATTATGATCATTGTGTATCTGCTTGTTAAGCTATACAGTACTGTATTATGATTTTATGTCCGACTGACTGATTTTCATCCTGAGTAGTGTGGGCCATAGATGGGGCCAACTCCTCCACTGCATTGAGAATTGTCAGTTGCATAGAGTACCTGAAAATCATCCTTGTTCAACGATTCGATGATATAGTATTTTAATGGGTTGTCCTTTGTATGATGATTTTGCAACGTAGTTGTATGAACCCTAGTGTTATATTTAGTCTGTCTTCAAGTTGAGTCTAGGAGCTCCACTCCTTGTCCAGTAAGAAGACAGTTTTTCCCCAAAGTTAACCTCTTTTCAGCTCATTTAGTTTAAGAGCCCCTATTAGTAGAGACATTTATTTAGTCAAAAGATTTCATTTAATTAGGAAAAGACATCTTAAAAAGACAACTTGTTGCTAAAAATAAATTCTTTTGCTCAAGTGAAATAAATGCGTAGATTTATTGAATACATATGAAATTATATAGACTGAGATTTTGCTAATTTTTTGTTTTACCCATTAATATTTTACATGATAATTTGTTAAAAAATCTCATATTTTCTAGGTGTGCTCAGTGTTTTCGACCATTTCCTGATGACATTTTCTATGAATTTGAAGGACGAAAATATTGCGAACATGACTTTCAAGTGTTGTTTGCTCCATGCTGTGGCAAATGCAGTGAGTTTTCTTTCACATTTTTTCTACTTTTACTTCTATTTAATACATAATTGTTCCGTAACTGAATACAAACCACGCTATTTACATGGGGTGATTACTTCGGCGCAGCCGATGAAATCACCCCATGTAAATAGCTAGGTTTGTATCGTTAGGAAAAATACAAATTATCTACGAATTTGTCATTTTTATAGCTTTATTAATTTTCATTCAAGAGCCATTTCTTTTTGGACACCTGATTGAAGTGCATTATTTTCCAGAGTGTTTTTTGCATATACTGTACTCAAGATTTACAGTATAAGGATTTTTCTTGGTCTTGGCACAGTCATATTTTAATATTTTTTTCAAACATGCAGATGAATTCATCATTGGTCGTGTAATTAAAGCCATGAACTTCAACTGGCACCCTCAGTGCTTCACTTGCGAACTTTGTGACAAGGAGTTGGCCGATTTGGGATTCATCCGTAATGCTGGTCGAGCTCTCTGCCATGAGTGTAATGCCCGAGTGAAGGCAGAATCGCAAGGGAAATACATGTGTCACAGATGCCAGTAAGTTGATACAAAATATATTTATTTTTTTTTTTTTTTATGTTTTGTTATTCATTTAAGTAGAATGTATTATAAAAAGAAGAAAAAGAAATTTGAAAGGGTTAGGGGAAACATACGGTCTACCTTTTATTTCTGCATCTCTAGAGGCATTTCACCTAATTTACCCTCCCAAATTATTTTCATCGACAAAAATCAATACACGGACTTATGGTGAATACAGTAGTTTATAAAATGTTTTGATTTTAGTTGCAAAGGCCATATAAGTGGTTATGTTAAAATTCATGGTGGTTGTCTGATGTATATAGAGGGAAAGAGCCAATCAAAATATCTTGAATGATATTGCATTTGCAATTAGCCAATTGTTTACCTGGGTCAGTTGCATCATATAAATTTTTGTAATTTATAAAAGTGGAGCTTTGAAATAACTGCACTGATCCTCATAGTTAACGGTATCCCAGACTGGTGCAAAACATGTGTTTGTTGGGTGCATCTAGATTGCTTTGCACAAGGATATATAATGCGTCAAAGTAATTGGATACAATGCAGTTATAGAAAGTTGTTCATATAGATTTTGAACATACAATTTTATGAATAGTACTTACCTGGCAGTTATATATATATAGCTGAGTCTCCGACTGAGCTATATATATATAACTGCCAGGTAAGTATTCATAAAACTTTGTTTTATCATAAAAACTCCATATTGATAAAATAGACTATGAAATAACGTAAATATACTGGATACATAAAAAACCAGGATGAATAACTGAATTAACTTCATTTTATAACCTACATACAAACTTATTGCATTTTCTAGGAGTACCTGCTAAAACTAGCTAACATTGCTACTTAGTGAACATTGAAATTAGCTATTTAAGTTTGTTTTGCATTCTGTTAGATATTTCAAATAAATTGCATTGTCATATTTCATACATTAATCATATATGTCTCATTTGAAATACAGGACCGTATTTTATATTAGGAATTTTATAGAACTTCAGATAAATTGATGTTTAGTTAAGACGTTTCGTAATGTTTTCCTGGTACAACTTGCCATGCATATTTTCTAAAGAGGGGTTTAGGAATTCCTCTTAAGAAAAGTATAATGAAAATTAGATCCTAATCTACCTTAGTGGTTAATACATTTGGTATAGAATGAAATCATGTCCTGGAGACATAATTCTTGAGGGTCGCAATGTATGAGAGTGTAAAGTACAGTATTGTCTTCTGTGCTGTTTTAAAAATTGGTGTAAATTGTAAGTTATGCCATGGTAGGTTACACTTGCGGTAGATTGGGTAGGCAGTGAATAATTAACCCTTTTACCCCCAAAGGACGTATTGGTACGTTTCACAAAAGCCATCCCTTTACCCCCATGGACGTACCGGTACGTCCTTGCAAAAAAATGCTATAAAATTTTTTTTTCTTCATATTTTTGATAATTTTTTTAAGAAAATTCAGGCACTTTCCAAGAGAATGAGACCAACCTGACCTCTCTATGACAAAAATTAAGGCTGTTAAAGCAATTTAAAAAATATATACTGCAAAATATGATGGGAAAAAAATAACCCCCTGGGGGTTAAGGGTTGGAAATTTCCAAAAAGCCTGGGGGTAAAAGGGTTAACTGACTCAGGTTTTATGGACAGGTTATATTATAAAATGGTCTTAATCTCCAACTTCATTATATCTAAGGAAATGCAAATAGGAATTATGGAAGAAATTCATAAATATGCTTCTATCGAGGACCATTGATTTTGGACTTTATTTCTTGTGATATCAAACCACTATGTACTGTATGTGGGTTAATATTTTAGAAATTTCTAAATATTACTGTTGAACTATTCCAATGAAAAAACCATTGGGAATTTTTCAATATTTAACTTAGCCGGTGATTATAATAGCTGCAACTCTGTTGCTCGACAGAAAACTCTACGGAAGAAATTCGCCAGCGATCGCTATACAGGTTGCGGGTGTGCCCAACAGCGCCATCTGTCGTCCAAGTACCCAGTACTCAATGTAAACAAAGAACTCAATTTTCTCTCTGTCGTGCTACCGGCAAGACCTACTAATTCGCTGTTGCTAACTGGATTTGTTTTCACAACTATTTGGTGAAGTACACTATTCTAGTTTTGAGCTTTCGCTGTGCAGGCTTTCTCTAAAAAAATCCTTGCATTCTTTTGTTGATTACGGATTATTTGTTGATGACTTTGGATAGTTTTTGAATTCCCCTTTGACCAATTCAAAATGGCTGACCCTTCTCAAGTCCCAAAATTTAGGAAGTGTAATGCTAGGGACTGTTCAAGGCGTCTTCCGAAGGCCTCTATCGACCCTCACACTGTTTGTTCCAATTGTCGGGATAAAACCTGTCAATTGGAAGATCGATGTGAGGAGTGCGTTGGGCTTTCGGAATTCGATTTTATCGAATTCCAAAAATATACACGTAGGCTAGAGAGAGATAGAGTTAGGAGAAGTTCCTCTCGATCTATTGACATTTCCTCTCCTCATGCCCCACAACCTATTCCTTCCCCTGTAGTGGTTGCTCCTAACCCCCCTTCTGGCACTCAGGAACCTTCGATGGCTGATATGATGCGTGCCATCCAAGCTCTGGGTGAGAGAGTTGAGTCACTGGCTAGTGACCGTAATCAGCTCATGGCAGATGTCAAGGAGCTGAAGTGTAAAAGTGCAGTGGGAAGTGACAAAGTGAGTGATAGTGTTGTGGATAGTGTTGCGCTTGAGGGTTCGTCTGTTCGTGCCTGTCGTCCTCCTAGTCCGGGACCTCTTGCAAGCTCCCAAGTCCAGGGGAGAAGCAATGTCGTACGACAAATGGGTTCGAGAGGCTTTAATCAGCGAACAGACGTTCCCTCTGTGGTTTCGGGCGTATCTACCCAAGATCGCCCCCACCACACAAAGACGAGAGAGCCCATTTATACCTCGTCTGCGGAAGAGGTTTCTCGCAAGAAACCATGGACCAAGGTCTCACGACCGTTGAAGCGCAAGTCGGTCCCTTCCGCGCAAGTCCAACGGCCCAGTTGTAGCCACTGGGTCAGTTCGGACTCGCTGCAGTCATCAGATGACTGCTCACCTCCTAAGAGAGGTAAAGCGGTACCGCCTCAGACAGTTACACCGTCTGTCGCCGCACCTGCTCCTGCAGACCCTAAGTGGTCTTTGCTGCAGAGCATGCAGTGCCAATTAACGTCTCTGATGCAGGACTTGCGTGCGGAGAAGGTTGCTGCTGCACCAGCTAGTACAGCCTCTTGCCTACAACCAATCACACACTCGGTTGTGCGTCCTGTGGACGCTGAGGCGACCTTCTTGCGCACTCCAGTTGAGAGAGTCCCGCCACCCATGCGTTCCAGTGTGCCCTGCCAGCCGCATGTTGACGTTCAGCGACGCACGGAGCCTTCCGTTGACGTTCGTGAGGTACAACAACCGTCAGAGTTGTTTTGTTTTGACGCGGTGCGTCAACCTCCGCAACCCAGTGTGGTTGCCACTGCTCACCCACATCAGGCTAGACAGTCTGGAGTAGACGCTGTGCGTCCCCGCGCTGCTATGGTTGTTGCCAGCTCACAGACTGGGCAACAGTTCCATGACGTTGCGTCCGGCTCAGTCACGCATGCACCCGTGCGACCGGACTCAGCTAACCAGCCGTTACCTACTCCATTGCCGCTTCCTCCTCAATACTCGGATGATGGTCTTTCTGATGATGATGGTGCTGCTCACGTAGATGAACCACATTCGGATCTTGACGAGCCTAAGTCTACGCAACCCTCTTTGGACTTTAGGAAGGTTTTAGCACTGTTCAAAGAGATGTTTCCGGACCAGTTTGTGTCTGTGGCTCCGCGCTCTCCTCCGTCAGAGTTTGTTTTAGGTATGCCGTCATCCTCGCCTGCCTTTACTAGACTCGTCCTCGCACGCTCGTCCAAGAGAGCTTTACGAGTGATAGGAGAATGGATGCAGTCCAAAAAGAGTCTAGGGAAGACAGCCTTTACGTTTCCCCCTGCTAGACTCTCTTCTAGATCGAGCGTCTGGTATGCCACGGGAGAAGTTCTCGGCTTGGGAGTTCCTGCCTCTGCCCAGGGCGACTTCTCAAGTCTTGTAGACTCTCCCCGCCGGCTAGCCATGAGACGCTCAAAGATATGTTGGTCATCTTCGGACCTGGACCACCTTTTGAAAGGGATATTTAGAGCCTTCGAGGTCTTCAACTTTTTAGACTGGTGTCTGGGAGCTCTAAGCAGGAAGATCTCTCCGACAGAGAAGGAGACTTCATTGCTCATCATGTCCTGCATGGACAAGGCCGTACGTGATGGATCTAATGAGCTTGCTGCATCTTTCGTGTCCGGAGTCCTCAAGAAGCGTGAGAACCTTTGCTCTTTCCTGTCAGCTGGAGTTACACCTTGCCAAAGATCCGAACTTCTGTTTGCTCCTCTTTCCAAGTGCCTCTTTCCAGAGGACTTGATTAAGGAGATTGCTGCTTCTTTGATACAGAAGGATACTCATGATCTGGTTGCGTCCTCTGCTCGCAAAGCCACCCCTTTGCCTACCTTGTCAGCTAGACCAAGGATGGACACTCCAGCGTCCCGATTTATTCCGCCCTTTCGTGGCAGAGCCTCCAGCAGAGGAGGTGCTCGTGCCGAAGGGAGACGTGGAAAGAAGAAAGGAACCAAGTCCTTTAAAGGCAGAGTCTGACTGCCAGCTTCTTCAGACAGCAGTGGGAGCCAGACTCAAGAACTTCTGGCAGACCTGGGAGAGAAGAGGCGCAGATGTACAATCTGTGAAGTTGCTCAGAGAGGGGTACAAGATCCCGTTTGTACGAAAACCCCCTCTAGCAACATCTCCCATCGATCTCTCCCCCAGGTACAGAGAGGAAGACAAGAGACGAGCATTGAAACAGGAAGTGTCTCTCTTACTAGAAAAGGGAGCGGTAGTCAAAGTCCTGGACCATCAAACCCCGGGCTTCTACAACCGTCTCTTCTTAGTGGCAAAGAAGACAGGAGGGTGGAGGCCGGTGCTAGACGTCAGTGCGCTGAATGTCTTTGTCACAAAGCAGACGTTCTCCATGGAGACCACAAAGTCGGTTCTAGCAGCGGTCAGAAGGGAAGACTGGATGGTCTCGTTAGACCTAAGGGACGCCTACTTCCACGTCCCCATCCACCCGGACTCCCAACCTTTTCTGAGATTCGTTTACGAAAAGGTTGTCTACCAGTTTCAAGCCCTGTGCTTTGGCCTAAGCACAGCTCCTCTTGTGTTTACGAGGCTGATGAGGAATGTAGCCAAATTCCTTCATTTAGCGGATATCCGAGCCTCCCTCTACTTGGACGACTGGCTTCTCAGAGCTTCTTCTAGTCGTCGCTGTCTGAAGGATCTAAAGTGGACTCTAGATCTGACCAAGGAATTGGGTCTCCTTGTCAATATAGAAAAGTCTCGAGTAGTCCCATCCCAAACTATTGTGTATTTAGGGATGGAGATTCACAGTCTAGCTTTTCGGGCTTTTCCGTCGGCCCCCAGAACAAGCCAAGCCCTGTTATGCATCCAGAACATGCTGAAGAAGGAGCGATGTTCAGTCAGGCAGTGGATGAGTCTGATAGGGACGCTATCATCCCTGGAACAGTTCGTAGCATTAGGAAGACTACACCTCCGTCCTCTTCAATATCGCCTAGCATTTCACTGGAAAAAGGACAAGACGCTAGAAGCGGTCTCGATTCCCATTTCCGAGAAGATGAAGTCTTGCCTGACATGGTGGAAGGATAGTATCAACCTCAGAGAGGGTCTGCCCCTGGCTGTTCAGACTCCCAACCACGTTCTCTTCTCGGACGCATCGGACGTAGGCTGGGGCGCGACATTAGACGGTCGGGAATGCTCGGGAATATGGAACTCGAGTCAAAGGACAATGCATATCAACTGCAAGGAGCTACTGGCAGTACATCTGGCCTTGAAAAGCTTCAGGTCTCTCCTTCAAGGCAAAGTGGTGGAGGTGAACTCGGACAACACCACGGCTTTGGCGTACATCTCCAAGCAAGGAGGGACCCACTCACTGACGCTGTACGAGATCGCAAGGGACCTCCTCACCTGGTCAAAAGATCTAAACATATCGCTACTTACGAGGTTCATCCAAGGCAACTTGAATGTCATGGCAGATTGCCTCAGTCGGAAGGGACAAATTCTTCCAACAGAATGGACCCTCCACAAGGGTGTATGCAAGAGTCTTTGGGCCACCTGGGGCCAGCCGACCATAGATCTCTTCGCAACCTCGATGACCAAGAGGCTCCTAATTTATTGCTCACCAATCCCGGACCCAGCAGCAGTTCATATAGATGCCTTTCTCCTAGATTGGTCTCATCTAGATCTATATGCATTCCCTCCGTTCAAGATTGTCAACAAGGTACTGCAGAAGTTCGCCTCTCACGAAGGGACAAGGTTGACGCTAGTTGCTCCCCTCTGGCCCGCGAGAGAATGGTTCACCGAGGTACTTCGATGGCTAGTAGACGTTCCCAGAACACTTCCCCTAAGGGTGGACCTTCTACGTCAGCCACACGTAAAGAAGGTACACCAAGGCCTCCACGCTCTTCGTCTGACTGCCTTCAGACTATCGAAAGACTCTCGAGAGCTAGAGGCTTTTCGAAGGAGGCAGCCAGAGCGATTGCTAGAGCAAGGAGAACATCCACCCTTAGAGTCTACCAATCGAAGTGGGAAGTCTTCCGAGACTGGTGCAAGTCAGTATCAGTATCCTCGACCAGTACCTCTGTAACTCAAATAGCTGACTTCCTCTTATATCTGAGGAAAGAACGATCTCTTTCAGCTCCCACTATCAAGGGTTACAGAAGCATGTTGGCATCAGTCTTCCGTCACAGAGGCTTAGATCTTTCCAACAATAAAGATCTACAGGACCTCCTTAAGTCTTTTGAGACCACGAAGGAGCGTCGTTTGGTTACACCTGGTTGGAATTTAGACGTGGTACTAAGATTCCTCATGTCAGACAGGTTCGAGCCGCTACAATCAGCCTCCCTGAAAGATCTCACCTTAAAGACTCTTTTCCTGGTTTGCCTAGCCACAGCTAAAAGAGTCAGTGAGATTCATGCCTTCAGCAAGAACATAGGTTTCTCATCTGAAACGGCTACATGTTCTCTACAACTTGGTTTTCTAGCCAAAAACGAGCTACCTTCTCGACCTTGGCCAAAATCGTTCGATATTCCAAGCTTATCGAATATGGTTGGAAATGAACTAGAAAGAGTCTTATGCCCTGTCAGAGCTCTTAAGTTCTATTTAAAACGAACTAAACCTTTAAGAGGCCCGTCTGAAGCTTTATGGTGTTCAGTTAAGAAACCATCTTTGCCTATGTCAAAGAATGCCTTATCCTATTTTATCAGACTGTTAATACGAGAAGCTCATTCCCATCTGAATGAGGAAGACCAAGCTTTGCTGAGGGTAAGGACACATGAAGTTAGAGCTGTCGCAACTTCCGTGGCCTTTAAACAAAATAGATCTCTGCGAAGTATAATGGACGCAACCTATTGGAGAAGCAAGTCAGTGTTCGCGTCTTTTTATCTTAAGGATGTCCAGTCTCTTTACGAGGACTGCTACACTCTGGGACCATTCGTAGCAGCGAGTGCAGTAGTGGGTGAGGGCTCAACCACTACAATTCCCTAATTCCATAACCTTTTTAATCTTTCTCTTGAAATGTTTTTATTGTTGTTTTTTGGGTTGTCCGGAAGGCTAAGAAGCCTTTCGCATCCTGGTTGATTTGGCGGGTGGTCAAAGTCATTTCTTGAGAAGCGCCTAGATTAGGGGTTTTGATGAGGTCCTGTTGTATGGGTTGCAACCCTTGATACTTCAGATCCTAGGGATCGCTCAGCATCCTGAGAGGATCGCGAGGCTCCGTAAGGAAGACGTACTTAAAAAGGCAGAGTAATTGTTCAAGTCGACTTCCTTACCAGGTACCTATTTATTTTGTTTTTGTTATTTTGATAACTTCTAAAATGAAATAAAAATTCTTAGCTCATAATAATGTAAACATATAATGCTGGTCTCTACCCACCCCCCTGGGTGTGAATCAGCTATTATAATCACCGGCTAAGTTAAATATTGAAAAATGTTATTTTTATAATAAAATAAATTTTTGAATATACTTACCCGGTGATTATAAATTAAAGGACCCTCCCTTCCTCCCCAATAGAGACGCAGTGGACCGAGGAGAAAATTGAGTTCTTTGTTTACATTGAGTACTGGGTACTTGGACGACAGATGGCGCTGTTGGGCACACCCGCAACCTGTATAGCGATCGCTGGCGAATTTCTTCCGTAGAGTTTTCTGTCGAGCAACAGAGTTGCAGCTATTATAATCACCGGGTAAGTATATTCAAAAATTTATTTTATAATAAAAATAACATTTTCTTTAATTTTATGGCTTAGTTAAATTTGAATTTTGAAAATTATAAAAAAAAATGTATTCATAAAATTTAGAACCTGCTCCGATTGAGTTCAGGATCCATTTTCAACAATTAATGGACTAAATATCATATATTTCCAGCTCAACCATTGATGGACAGCCCTTACGTTGGCGTGGAGACACTTTCCATCCTTATCACTTCAACTGTGCTTCATGTGGTATTGAATTGACAGCTGATGCAAGAGAGGTGAAGAGTAGGCCTGGGTATACTGCCAATGATATGGTAAGACAATTCATCTACATTGATTTGTATTATTGAATAATGTCTTGTTAGAAGGCTATAAGTTCTTCACAATGAGCACCTAAGTAAGTTATGATTAAAACTCTGCATTACTGACTTTTGTACTCATTACTTCACTGCTTGCACAGGAAATTTACTACTATGTAATTGTATTTAAGTGTTTCAGTTTTGTTGATGGATATTTTAATTATTCATGTAAATGGATAGAAATATTGTATTCATATTTAAACATTCTAAATATATTTATTTCATTAGCTTCCTTCAAGTGCTAATGTCAGTCTGTTTTAGTTTTTTATTTAATGAAAACTTATTTGCATTTGTTCATAGTTGTACTGGTGTTAGATACCAGAGATAATGCCTGTTAGGTCAAAGTTGTTTACTGCATACCATTTTAGAGTAACTGGGTATTAAAAATATTTTCCATTTATAGTGATACATTTTCACCACTTTTGAACCCGATTCAAATTTGTATGGAAAAACTCTCAAGGTACTTCCTGGCCAAGTTTCTGATAGCATCTTCTACCTTGTATCATCAAAACACTTGCCTCTTAAGGTTCTCCTTGTGCTAAGGAGTCTAAGGGAGCCAGATTGGGACTGTAATACAGGTGGGACAGTACTGTCCCATTTGTGTAACAACCTTTGAGGTTGCCAAAGTACCGTAGTTTTGGGAATGCTCTATTTTTGAACAGGTTCTTATAAGTTTAAGCATTCTTACATCAATGTGTAACAAGGCTGATTACGGTAACTAATATTTTTGCCTATCAAATTTTTATCCAAAAGTTCTATAACATCTCTATTAATTGAAGGCTTTTTGTATCTCTCTACTCTCAGAATGAATTGTATTGCCTACGATGCCATGACAAAATGGGTATACCAATTTGTGGAGCCTGTCGACGCCCCATCGAAGAACGTGTGGTCACTGCCTTAGGCAAACATTGGCATGTGGAGCATTTTGTGTGTGCTAAATGTGAAAAACCATTTATGGGAAATCGCCATTATGAGCGAAAAGGTCTTGCCTATTGTGAAACTCATTACCATGAGTTGTTTGGAAACTTGTGCTTTGTTTGTAATGCAGTCATCTATGGTGATGGTGAGTGTTTAGACCTTAGAATGTTTTGTTTAATAAACAATTTCATCAAGTATAGGTATTTGTTGCTCTATGACTGGGTTAATGAGAATAAGTTCCTATCTAATAAAGAATAAGAATATTTATCTTAAAAGAATAACTTACAGTATTTACAGTACATGTGCACATAATCATTCAAATGTAAGAAAATTGTATAAAGTAAATAAGGTAATTAACTATGAAAATTTGATTAACAGAAATGCAAAAATTAGAGTTATATAAGCATGTAAATTGTTGAAGCTTAGTGGGTGTAATTGAAAACTTAAATGATTGAGGGGGACTTTAACTAGTTCCTACTTTACTCTGTGAGAGTGTGTGTGTAGTGATGCCAATTTAGTTATATTTTTCATTAGACTGTAACTGTATGTGTACGAGTGAATATCCAGGTAAAATTTGATTTTGTATCTCTTACTATAAATGATTTTATAAGCTGAAGTCTTATGTATCAAACTTTATAAGATTTCTTGTAAAATTACAACTTCAACAATGTTCTATTGTGAGCGGTAATGAATGATCACTTGATAGACCACTGACTAATGTTAGGAATTTTGTATCCCGAAGCTCATAAAATGGTGTTATTCTGTCAGGTTTTAAAGATGATAAATACTATAATTGAAAACTTGAAAATCACAGATTGCCAAAACATCCTTAGTGGATTGTATATAGATTTTCATTATTGAATGTTTAAGATTGTATAAACAATTTATCACTCGGTGATCAGTTGTATGGCAATAGATGTCAGCACTTTTGTTCCTTCTGTTTATTAATAAAACACATGTATTTTAATTTTTCATATAGCAGTTTTTATCAAGTCTTTTTTCTACGTTAAATTGTAATAAATCTTATTAAAGGTATTTGACTATTAATCTTCTTATATCTTTTACAGTGGTGATGGCTCTGAATAAGGCATGGTGCACTCATCACTTTGCCTGTGCTTTATGTGATACCAAAATGACTCAGAAAACAAAGTTCTTTGAATTTGATCAAAAGCCAGTAAGTTTTTCCCCTTTTTGTATTTGTTTTGTTTGTTTCATTAGCAAGGCATTGGCCCTTTTAGTCTCTTAGATTTGGTAGATATCATGTGGATATCTTGACGCTAGAAATGTACATTAGTTTAATTCTAAATTCATTGTCATTTTTATTTTTTTTTTTTTCAGATTTGCAAGAAATGCTATGAGAGGTTCCCTCAGGAGTTGAAGAAGCGTCTGAAACGCCAGCATGAGGTTCAGGCTCGTGGAGGAAGGCCCATACAGAATTAATTTACAAATGGAGACAACACCCTTCAGGATACCTTAATAGCAAAAACTTTACAGTATCTATGATGGCTTACCTACTTTATCGAACATGTTATTTTCATGCTTTAATGACGTTGCAATTTGTACTAAATTCGTTAACTTTATAAGCAAATCTTTCTGTAATATTCATTTGCTACTTTTCAATTCAGAGAGAAAAACTGCAACAGAAGCTTTTTATGCCAAATTTGTTTATGCAGTCTAATTATAGGTTAATGTGTTTCCATCAGTGGATTGATTAATACTGTAGGTTTATGTTTATTGAAAAAAATAAATTTAGTATCATTACTTACCAAAGTTAACATTAGTGCTCTAACAGTTACTTATATCAGTGAAATATATTGTGCACTAGAGAATTTTGATAACTAATAAGTGTATTGTTCATGATATTATTCATTCACATTGATATATCTTAATAAAAGTCTTACACTGACAAATGCTATCAGCTGTTTCAAAATGGTGTTCAGCTTTTTATGTTCGTCTTGTTGGCTACAATGATTACAAATACTTTGACTGTAAAATGCAAAGTAATTAGATTTACAGGTATTGTTCTTCATGGTTGCATATAAATACAGCTTTAAAGAATCTCATGTGGCAAAGATGATTATATGATCACAATTCTTTTTTGTTTTAATTTCTTTTTACAAAATCTGTCTTTATTTTTACTTTATTTGTGCCAGTGTGTTGTATTTATTACATGGGGTGTTGAATATAGATTTAGATATTAATCTGTTTAGAATTATGTGCCAAAGTATAACTACTACAGTATACTATAGCTATTTATATTGTTATGAAATAGATTGCAGACTTTATAGGAAACCTAGGGCAAACTACAAGGTATGCTACGTCACTGAAATACTTACGTGAGACCAATTGTTCTTGCTATAAATATAGGCGATTGATAAAATACAATAATAGGTTGATGTAATCCTGAGAGATTTATCTATTATCATTAAAGTAAATCTAATATGTAATGTTGATTCTATTGTTATGGATTTATGCTTTTGTTTCAAATGTTGTCAATGCTTCATTTATGGCAGTGAACTTATAAAAGTTTCAGGTTAAATCCTCTTGAGGCAATTGTGCATACTTACATTTTGTCTCAAAAAGGTATATTGGTAATGATTTTAATACAGTACCTTTTAAGCAAGAGTTGCACATTCAGAATAATCAAACTGAGACATGTTTATTACATACAGTGTTTAGGGATACAAGATAACAAGAAAAGTAAAGATCATTACTATTTTCACAAATGTAAATAGTGTTGTAAATTTTAGGTAGATATCTTGTTTCATTCTACATTTCATGCACAATGGCAAGATTTATACTCCTAAAAGCACAAAAGCATTATTTTTACAGTATCGTGAGCGTCACTTTCCGTATTACTCCCTTGTCTCATACTCGCAAATATTTAATGCTAAACAAAAGTTTTTGGTTTGTCCTGGGAGCTGAAATAAAGCTCGGGTAACAAATTGGTAAGAGACTAGTTCTGAATTTGCTTGTACTATGTAAGAGGTTTAAGCATTGACTTGTGAAGGTGTAAATCACAGACCAAATGAAAAGCAGTGTTGTCTATATTGTAGTTTTGTCAAATGGAATTTCCTCAAGTTTTCCTTTTTATTGGACACTGATTCTGTTGGAAAGATTTGGTGCTATATAGCTTTGTGCCTTTAAAGAATTTAATTATGCATTTTAAATGTGTCTCAGGCCATGATTAAAGGTTCCAGAACTGAAATCTTTTCAATTACGATTGTTGTTTTGCAAGGAAGGCCATTAGTGCTTGTGCAGTTAAGAGTTTGGGGTCCAATTTTGTAAATGAAATTAAAAGAGTCTATTTGCTTCTGATAGAAGTTATAAGGAATGTGTAAAAGAATCTCATTTTTTCATCAAAATTTTATTCGATTAATGTTTTGATTTTTTAATGTGGAATGTTATGCATTAATGAATTTGTTCATAGTTTGCTCTTAACCTTCTTAGTTTAATTAGTTTTGCACAATTCTTACCGTGAAGCGAGGTGCCAGGGGTGGCATTGTCACTTTTATCCCATGATTGAGACTGTACATTTGAATTTCCTTACAGACTCGGAGGTATAAGAAGAAGTAATTTTAATATTAGCATTCTGTTATTACCTAACAAGGCCATTTGTGGAAGTATTGAAAATTAAATTTGTGATATAGAGTAAAATTATATTGAAATGACCTTTTAGACACAGAATCAAAAAAGCTAATAAGGAAGTACTTCTCTCATGAAAAGTGTTAAGCAAAGTTTCAAATTCATTCATGTAAGTTATTATTTCCTTTATATTGTTTATCAGTAATGAAGTGTACCTTAGATATAAACATTGTGCCTTATAATTGCCTTTAGCAGTACAATAGTTGAAAGTTTATTGCAATTCTTATGCCTTGCAGAATGAAATTTATTTTGCAACTATTTTTTCAGTTACAAAAATAAGGTTTGTACTCTGAAGCTATGGTGCTTTCATTGTTTAGTTATATAATCATTTTCATTATGTATACAGTACGAGGAATTTTATGTTCTACAGTATAATCAGTGTTTTTAACAATGTGAGTTAATGTCACTAATTAACTATTGCAGTTGAAATAATAAAGTCACTAACTGTTTCTTAATCTTTTTAATTATTAAAGGTGCAATAAATTCACATGTAAATGATGTTTTCTTACACATGGTTAGTTTTTGTTAGAGGATTGAATATCTTGAGTGTTATCTTGCCGTGGGCCTAAGATTCATAATCAAGTCGTATCCATTTAAGGTATTTGTACAGTAAAGGGTAGCCAGAGGACAAGGATCAAGTAATAATTTTTGTCTTAAATTAGTAAAGAAAATCATCCCATCTTCATAGGTACTGTAGATTGGTGTATTGACCTATTGTTTATTAATATTTTTGTTATTCAAAATGTAGAAATCTCATATGGAATCAACATATATGACCATTAATTTGCATAAAACAATTTGTGAAAGAATCGAATGCTCACATGAGATAAGAGGAATCAAAGTATTACAACAAAAATAAGGTGAACAAAGAAATATTGACTTACAAAGGAAAATCTAAAGTTAAAAAGAGATCAACACAAATAAGAGGAGTGATGTGACACCTTTCGACATGATATGGTTGCCCAGTCTCAGAAAAGTGAATAGTAGAAAATTAATTTTGTCAAGTGTACCAGCAAAGCTGTTGTAAGAGTTCTTATGTCTACTTAATGTACTATACTTTCTTGACAAAAGACAACATCACTTGTAAAGCCTAGAAAATAAAAAGGCTTCAAAATGTTACACTAAGAAACACCACACTTAGTTAAATGTCGGCTCACTACGAAGTCTGTTTCTGATCACCTTCGAGTTTATAGTTATCAATGGCCATCCACATTTAAAACATCACTTCTCAGAGAAATACTGTATAGGTAACCAAGTCAAAGTTAGCAATAAAATAAATTTAAACAGTTTCAGAGTTATATCTGTCAATGCTGTCTTGAATATAAAGAATTAGATTTAATGGTTTATCAAATGTATCTGGTAGTTTCAGGACAAACCCAACAATGTAATCAGTCTAAATTGTCGATGCTTATTAGCTGTTGTGGAAATTGATGCAGCCACTATTATTACTACTAGTGTAAATCTTGACTCTAAATGCTTAAGCAACAGAAAATGCTTCTACTTTGTCTTGCTCTTTCTGTTGCTTTGTGAATGGGAATGGTCTTCTCTTCATGTGAATGATCCTGCTTCTCAACAGCATTTTGTCGTTACTATGACTGGTTGTGTGGTTCCTGTTGTCCGGGGGGGACTTTCATTGCTGCCCCTGTTGTTTGTGTTGTACCAGTAACTGGTCTCACTACTGCTTTTTATATTTCACAGATAACTGGCTTAGCTGCTCCAGAGCATTTGCTGTTAATGCTGCACCAATATCTGTTCCATGGTCACCTAAGTTGTTCTTGCATATAAAGCTCCTGAATTGCTACACATTATGGTCCTTCAACTGCTGTTGTAACCATTCATGTGAATGCAGCTCCTGCTAAGCATTAGTACGTAATCACACTTATTACCGCTGTAGCTTCTTTTTCTGGATTTACGCCTCCTGTTTTGCCTGTTACTGTTTCCATAGTTTCTATTCTGGCAGCTGTAGTTTATTTGTGCACTTGCAATTCCTGGTCGGTCTGCCTGTTTCTGCTATATCAGCTGTTCTGTCAGTTCTTGCTTTATCTTGTCATTCTTGTTTCTGTACATACTTTGTCTCGTTACTGTACAAGAGGACATTGCACACATATGTTGCTTGACGTGGCTCCTTTGCGTGATATACAACCACTAAACATGTGCTTGCAAATACTGTCTTTGTACTCCAAGTTGTTTGTACTGATATCTGTTTTGCCATTGTCAATCAGATACAAGATCAGCTTTATATTCTCTGGACCTTGGTCTCCTAGGGATGGCTTATTGCTCTCATGCCACTTAGCATTCCATCTGTTGCAGTTTCATCTGGTACTGTATGAACATCCTCCTGACTGCTTGCTGTTACTCTCCATGGGATCCTTACCCTGCCTGCAGTAGTTCCTTAATCCGGTGGAAGTTCCTAATTCATGTTCTGCTTGTACAGTGTCTGTAAGGCCCAAGTGTGTTGATCCAATGGTGGCTGCTATTGTACACTGGCTTCTATGCCACATGTATCTGATGTCCATATGCCATTGGTTTTGTCTGCCATATACAGTATTCATTACTTTTTGCTGTCATTATGGTGTCTATTCCTGTTGCTGAAATTATCTTCAATGTCATCTGCTACTTCATCAAGGAGATTGGCCAAGTTTCCATTGCTGATTTGGTTGATTTTGCTCCTCTCATCCTCTCTCCCAGTTACTGTCCCAATAGTATTTGCTGCTACATATACTCTACCCAAAAATAGAGGATTTATTTTTTTCTATCAAAGATTAGGCAAGTCATTTCTAGAATTAAAAAATATCAAAATTTTATTTGTTAAATAATAAACTAATTGCTTGTAGGCAACTTCAAATAAATTACCAATAGAGAATTTATTTCCACATGTTGCACTTAGTCTGTTCTATTATGGTACTCCTGCCTGCACGCATCACTCAACCAATAATGAATAGATTTTAGTTTTTGCTTGTGACAGAAAGTGCCAACAATTCTCATCTTTTTTTTTATTTCCATGGAATTGGTAATATTTTATTCTTTTTCCTAGTTGGCCAAGATTTTAACCACAGATTTTTTAATGTCATTATGGTAAATAAATTGACTGACGTGCATTGTTCTACTCGGGGTTTAGAGGTACAAATGAAATGTGAAAATTTTGCCACGAGTATGGTAGAAATAATCATAACTACACAACCTAATTACTGGAAGGAAACAGTCCCTTACACTTGGTTACTTTACATTCTTTAAGGGCTGCTTTTCTGGTCGTATACAACAGGGGAACCCTACTCTACAGGACCTCCTCAGTCATTTTATCGTGTTCATTCGAAAGCATTCAACATTTCACACCGCACATTGCCCATTTATCATCAAATCCACACTATCAAAGCACTTAAGAGGCCAAAAAAAGTCTACAGTTTCCTCTTGAAAGACTTAATATCTTCAGTCTTTTGGATGTCTAGTGGGAGATTATTGTATAGTCTTGGGGCTGCATACAGTATTTAAAGGCTCTATTTTAGTCTTGTTTCAATCTGAAATTGAAAATTTCTGAGCATTCATGTAGATCTTGAGCTTGTTATTATGTGACTTGTTTAAACTGAAGAGCTTCCATATTGGAGATAGTAAAAAATAATGTTTTGATGAAGTATGGTTTCCAGGAAGTAAAGCATTATTGCAGCCCCATTCCCTTCGTGCAATAGCCCCATTCCCTTCGTGCAATACAGTAGCCCCATTCCCTTCGTGCAATGGGAGCCCATGGGATTGTTAACCATGGTACTTCAATGGTCCAAACTGTTTGCAACTATTACAGTACTGACAACTTGGAATAAATTAAAAAAATAGTGGCTTATGTCATTGGAACATCTTTGAGCTTATACCTGCAATCAAGATGTACCATTCAGTCAACATTTTGATGATGTGATCACATTTCTTACATAACCAGAATAGGCTCAAAGTGATTAATCTCCTAAGGTGACATGATTTTTAACATGGAAATTGCAATACCTAGTACAGTATTTTGTTAATCCCGAGTTAAGGCATCAATAAGCAGCAATAGTCTTAAGCCTTGCTTCAGGCAAGGTGCCTTGTGTAGTAGGACCCATCAAGCACACAATATAAGGCTGTGCAGGTAAAAGATCGGTAATCAATTGCATTACATGTTAAAATGGAATAAGACAGGAGGTGGCATGATATTTAAGAAAAGAAAACCTGATAAGAAAATGTATTGATGAATCGTATACAAAAATCTGTGATAAAATTTTGGTTTTGGTACTAGTTCTTTTGCCACAGGCATCTGGCACAGTCACTGAAGGTGTGAGTGGACATCTTACATGGAAATGAAGATTTTGGTCAATGATCAAGCGTTACAATTACCGGTGATTTTTCTAAATCATAATTGCTCTAAAATCTGTAGTGAGGAAATTGTATTTAAGAGCATACTGTTATAATGTTAGATGACATTCCATACATACTTATATATATATATATATATATACATACACATACTGTATATACATATATATATATATATATATATGTATATATGTATATATATATTATATATATATATATATATATATTAATGTGTGTATGTATGTGTATATATATGTATGTGAGTATGTATATATGTATGTGTTTGTGTATTTGTATGTGTTTGTTTGTGTAAGTGTATATTTGTATATGTATATGTGTAGGTGTATATCTGTATATGTATATGTGTATGTGTATATGCATATATGAGTGTATGTATGTATATGTATATATATGTGAATGTGTCTGTGTCTGTGTATTTGTGTGTATATGTATATACATTTATGTATGTGTTTGTATATCTATATGTATGTGTTTGTATATGTATATGTATGTGTATATTTGTATATGTATATGTGTATGTGTATATGCATATATGAGTGTATATATGTATATGTATATACATTTATGTATGTGTTTGTATATGTATATGTGTATATGCATATTTTTATATGTGTATATGTTATATATGTATGCTGTATAAATGTATTTGTGCATGTGTATATGTATAAACATATACAGTATATCATATCCGCAAAATGTTTATTAGTCTTAAAAGTTGTGAGAAAAACCATGATATTATCATGGCCTGCATCTGACATCCCCCCCATGATGTTTCAAGCTTTAAATTGTCATAACTGATGTTTAGAGTCCACCCAATGCTAATGTCCCTTTTCACTGATGATTTACAATTAATTACACCGTCATTCATTCTACATGGGAATATATCATATATAATTATTTCATAAAGTTCCTCTCCTAATTGTGTTTTAATTGATTCAGTGACATATGTAACCTATTTATTATAGGTTGTATAATATAATCTCAAATTTACTTTAATCCAAGAACAGAATTTGTTTATCTGAATTGTATTATATATCAATTTCTCAATCTTAAAGGTTGCAGTGCTATTTTTGCATATTCCTTGTTCTCAAGGAATAGTTTTAAGATTCAACACTAAAAGGAAAGAAAGTTGCGAACATCTATATTCCACGGTATTGTAGGTCATTTGCGTTAAACCTATATAAATTTCAAATTCATTATTAGTGTTTAGAGGTCATGAATTCATTATAGATTAGTACAATTACCATATTCTCGTAATCATGATTTTTGTAGTTCATAGTTAACTACTATTCCATTGTGTGTAGTGCTTAGTTAAATATCACGACCAACTCCCAGGAACTACATTCTTTTAATTTTTTCGACATTTTTATTTTTATTAATTATTCAGTTTTATTTTCATTTATGCACTGCATCGATTTAGAGCCATAAAAATACATAAAAGTATTTTATTGAAAAAATTATTGATATATAATAAAAGCCACCAAAAAAGTCCCATAGAATAAGAAATATATTAGAAGGCCCTTAAGAATTCGGCGTCATGATAAGAATTTTTTTTTTTTTTTTTGAATTTGAAATTGAAAATCTAAGATTTTGTATGTAAGCTACATATTAGGCTTTCAAAGCTATCAATCTACGTCGTAAAGAACTCTGTAGACTCAACAATAACAATAATAAAGAAACGAAGACCTGATAGCGTATGCTATCGATCTATACGCATGCATGTGCACACGATATTATTATTATTATTATTATTATTATTATTATTATTATTATTATTATTATTATTATTAGCCAAGCTACAACCATAGATGGAAAAGCAAGATGCTATATGCCCAAGGGCTCCAATAGGGAAAAATAGCCCAGTGAGGAAATAAATAAGGAAATAAATAAATAATGAGAACAAATTAACCAAAAATCATTCTCAAAACAGTAACAACGTCAAAATACGAGTTACACATATACCTCTCTCTCTCTCTCTCTCTCTCTCTCTCTCTCTCTCTCTCGTCCTTCATCTCCCCAAAAGCATAAAAGACTGCTCAAAAGCGTGTGATTTAGAACAATGTAAGCTTACTGCCTTAAGGAAACTCTCTGAGTCCTGCAGAAATTCCTTTGAGATAGCAATCCTAGCCTACATGCTTGAGCTCTTATAGCGATAAAGAAGGAAAAATAATCATTCGCTTGTAAATGGAGCTTTGTAGGATTCTGGTTCACCTATGAATACACACACACATGTAAACTATATATATATATATATATATGTGTGTGTGTGTTATATATATATATATATATACACACACACACACACACACACACACATATATATATATATATATATATAACAGTACAATCGACATTCTGCTGTGTATTTTGCTAACAAAGTGCAATCGATATTTAGCTAACATAGTACAATCGACATTTTGCTGTGTATTCTGCTAATAGAGTACAATCGGCGTTTAGCTAAGAGAGTACAACCGACATTTAGCTAACAGTACAATCAACATTTAGCTAAAGTACAATCGACAATTTTCTGTGTAGCCTATTCTGCTAACAGAGTACAATCGAAATTTTGCTGTTTATTCTGCTAACAGAGTGTAATCGACAATTAGCTAACAGAGTACAATCGAAATTTTGCTGTTTATTCTGCTAACAGAGTGTAATCGACAATTCGCTAACAGAGTACAATCGAAATTTTGCTGTGCATTCTGCTAACAGAGTACAATCGAAATTTACCTAACCGAATGCCATCATCAAATAACTATGTAGAACAAGAACCTCTTTTAGCAAACTTGCGAAAATGGGTCTTCCCAAATATTCCCACCTCCTGGATAGGCTTTCTGACTTATCTTTTATTCCTTCTAAAGAGTATGCGACCCGTCAAAAATGACGGCTACATATTTAGCTAGATATGCACACATACAGATTCAACCCTTCTTACCCCTCCCCCTTTCCTAACTACTGTTCTATCTAGTTTCTCTTCCTCTTGTTTTGTTAAAGTTTTTAGAGTTTATGTAGGAAATATTTATTTTAATGTTACTATTCTTAAAATATTTCATTTTTCCTTATTTCCTTTCCTCACTGGGCTAATTTCCTTGTTGGGGCCCCTGGGCTTATAGCATCCTGCTTTTCCAACTAGGGTTGTAGCTTAGCATTT
>NC_090761.1:60689301-60696801 GCF_036898095.1 Palaemon carinicauda | reverse complement strand
ACGAAAGAAAAAAATATCTTCTTTTAAATTAAAAATATTTATTAGTTTAGATCATAAGTTTCCCATTAAAAACGAAAGAAAAATAGATATTTTTAGTAAGACTAAAAATTAGCCTTTGATAGTTTTGTTTTTAGTTAATGATAATAAATGTAATTACAATTTATATATCATTCATACCATTGTCGATATGCTCCCAAGTAAAAATATGCACCCAAAATACACATGAGCCTTATTTGATTTTATTGTGTGTTATATAGGCTAGATGCACAAACATTATATAAATAAGTACATACAAAGGCAATAACACACACACACACACATATATATATATATATATACTGTGTATATATATATATATATATATATATACATATACATATATATATATATATATATATATAAATATATATATATATATATATATATGTATGTATGTTCGTAAAAATCACAGGAAAACGTGATGCTCAGATGCAGAAGAACCACAGGGAAAATGAAAATACGAAATATACGATTAAGTCCTGACTACTTTCGTGATACTTCTTCAGTCCTCTGAAGAAGTATCACGAAACTAGTTAGGACTTAATCGTATATTTCGTATTTTCATTTTCCCTATATGTATGTATGTATGTATGTATGTATGTATACACACACCTATCTATATATACAGTATATTAATCTATCTATCTATCCATGAATGTATGTATGTATTTATCTATTTATCTATCTATCTATCTATCTATCTATATATACATATATACACACACACACACACATATATATATATATATATATATATATAGAGAGAGAGAGAGAGAGAGAGAGAGAGAGAGAGAGATGATACAAATATTCCTGTATAGATGTACACCAATACAAATAGATGCGTGCTTCTACGTAAAAAAAAAGAAGAAGAGCAAGGGTAAAAAAGAATGATTTAGTTCTTAAGTAGTTGATAAACCAACTCCCTCTTAAGGGAAGACAGGTTGGAGGAGGTTGAAGAATGCAGAAGTCGATTTTGTGTTTTCCCTCCATTTGCGTTACAACGGTGTTGATAATAGACCTGGGTGTTTTTCCCAAGGGTGTTTAGCATGTCGTAATTGATTGCAATATCAGGTGTATTTTTAATGCATTCAATTGACTACCACGAATCAGTATATTTTCATCTTTATTTTCTAACCAATGGAATCTGTGTCCTAATTATAACATGAGGTGTACTTTAAAAAAATACTATTAACTACCACGAATCAGTATATTTTCATCTTTATTTTCTAACCAATGGAACCTATGTCCTAATTTATTATAACATAAGGTGTACTTTTGAAATATACCAATAAGTATATTTTCGTTTGTATTTTTCAACCAATGGATCATATATCCTAATTGATTACAACACCAGGTGTACTTTCAAAATATACAATCAACTAATACGAATAAATATATTTTCATATGTATTTTTCATGCAACGGATCTTTTATCCTAAATGATTACAATACAGGATGTACTTTTAAAATATACAATTAACTACCAAGAATAAGTATATTTTCATCTATAATTTTCATGCAACGGAGCACATTTTCTAATGTCTCATATATATTTTATATATAATCAATTAATACCATAAATGGTCTCGGTGACAAAGGGACCACTCACCAAGACAACAGTTACATACCACTAATGATTACAGTGTCAACAGTAATCCTATAATTAATATTCAAATACCATAGATAATCAAAGTACAGTACTGGGTGTACTTTTCATATGACCCTTTTCACAAATGATTACTGTCACGTACATTTTCTATAATCGCTTGCAAGTCATAAATGATTATAATTCTAGTTGAATTTTTCCAAGAATATTCTGAATACTAAGATCCTCGGTACTATACTCAATTTTTTTAATGAGGCGCATTTGCACTGACTCGCAGCGGTGACCTTTTAGCTTTGAAAAGTTTCCTGCTCTCTGATTGGTCAGAATTATCTTGTCCAACCAATCAGCGATCAGGAAACTTTTCCGAGCTCAAAGGGCACCGCTGCGAGTCGGTGCAAATCTGCCTAACTAAAAAGAATTGACTATAGGGGTGGTTGGGGCCAATGGGGTACAGTCCCTGACTGGTAAATGCCAGACTGGGGTTCGAGTCCCGCTCAAACTCGTTAGTTCCTTTGATCGCTGCAACCTCACACTCCTATTAAGCTAAGGATGGTGGGGCGGGGAGCCTATAGGTGTATCTGCTGAGTCATCAGCAGCCTCTGTCTGGCCCTCCTTGGTCCTAGCTTGGGTGGAGAGGGGGCTTGGGCGCTGATCATACGTATATATGGTCAGTCTCTATGGCATTGTCCCTTGCCTCTGCCATTCATGAGTGACCTTTAAACCTTTAAAATGAGGTAGGGAAACTCCGTAGACGTATATGATAGCGTTTGAAGAGAATATAAGCTCCAGTACCGATGCTAGAAACTTGTGACTGCTCTCAGGGGTCTGATGTGAGCGGGAAGATTCGTAAGAAGGCATTAAAATCTAATTGGAAGAGTTAATCAGTGATTTCAAATGAACCATTTATTGTTGATAATTTGCATTAAAACAACGGTAAATGCCTGGCAACATTTAATCAAGGATTTTTACCGTTTTAAAAACGGATATATTGACGTATAAGAGTGACATTACGGTCACCAAACCGTAAAAGATAATAAAAATAAGTAAGGTAAAATTACGGTCGCCTGTATTTTACTGAAATACGGCTGAGAACTGTATATTTTTTATGGAGAATTTCCGATTAAAATTACCATTTTTTTTTAACAGTGCTGATAAATTTTATTACGGGGCAACGGGAAGCTTACCTTTGTTTTCGCTAATTTGACGCAGAGAAAGAATCTTTTAAAGTATATAATCAAACGAGCTTCTAACTATTTATAAAAAAAAAAAAAAAAAACACGAAGAAATATAAATGATAACCAAATGTCAAAGCAGTTGGATATGGACTCGGAGAAACACTGTCCTTATGACAACATTCAATTACTTAATCAACTTTAGAACACATCTCTCACGTGGATTGCAAATCAGGCCGATTTTTTCATGTTTGCTTACTTACAGTATATTAAAGAATTTACCAGAAACATTTAATTTGTAGAACGTCTGAAAAGATAAGAATTCTGAAGTGATATTTCAACGGCTGTGCTATATCTTATGAACCATTACTACTCCTATCACTGTGTAAGATGTAATTTAAAAATATTCTTTCAACGCCTGTTATATTTTACGACCCATTACTAGCCTTATCACTGTATGGTGTAATTTTGAAATAATCTTTAAGCGCCTGCTATATTTCACGACCCATTACTACTTATCATTGTGTAAGGTATTACTTTATAATAATCTTTCAACGCCTGTTATATTTCACGAACCATTACTACTTATTGTGTAAGGTATGATTTTAAAATAATCCTTCAACGCCTGTTATATTTCACGAACCATTACTACTCATAATCTTTCAACGTCTGTCATATTTCCCGAACCATTATTACTTATCATTGTGTAAGGTAAGTTTTAGAACAATATGTTAATCCAAGGAGAAAAGAAATCTTTTCTCTTAAACCACCAGCGTTCCATATACGAAATTCAGAAATATTAAGCCCAGTGCATACCACACACACACTTAGGCTGCTTATGAAGCCAACGCCTTAGCGTCAGATTCTGAAGGCATCACAAGAACCGCCAAAGGAAATAATCTCTTTTAATCTTCTTTAGCAAGTAGATTCTTCATGCAACATGGTCATGTCAAGTGTCTCTCGCTCTCCTTCATTATTCGCAAGTCCTTCAGTTCTGGTGTCATATTGGCTTTGAAGAGGCCCTCTCGTGCTTCTTTAGGCTTGACCAAATTATTGTTTTTTTAAAGATTTTTTTTATTATAATATGAGATTGCAGGTTGTTGTTGAGCAAGCGTGCATCAACCCCTTCGGAGTATGGCAATTGAGTGACAGAGATCAGATTGGGGTTATTCTTCGCGGTTGTAGATCTTATTTGTAATTTCTTTCAGTAGCTCCTGGTTAAGAAGAGAGATATTGCTTAGAAAACGTCTTTGAGTCAGATTCTTTTCAGCAGCCTCTAATAAAGTTATAGCTCATTTTTCCTTTGCCTATATATACACCTAATAGTTTGGCCTATTCTTTACACATTCTCCTCTGTCCTCGTACACCTGGCCAAACTAAGATAAGTGAAAAGTTCTTCTTCTTCACTCAAGAGATTAACTACAGAACTGTAACTATTCAGTGGCTACTTTCCACTTGGTAAGGATGGAAGAGACTCTTTAGCTATGGTAAGAAGCTATTCTAGGAAAAGGACACTCCAAAATATAACCATTGGTCTCTAATTTAAAGGCTTAAAGGCTTAAAGGTTTAAAGGCCAGTCATGAATTGCAGAGGCAATGGACTGCGACATTGCCCTAGCAAGCAGGGCAATGCCCTAGAGACTGACCATATATATATATATATATATATATATATATATATATATATATATATATATATATATATATATATATATATATATATAGTATATATATATATATATATCTCTCTCTCTCTCTCTCTCTCTCTCTCTCTCTCTCTCTCTCTCTCTCTCTCTCTCTATATATATATATATATATATATATATATATATATATATATATATATATATATATATATAGTCAGTGTCCAAACCCCTCTCCACCAAAGCTAGGACCAGGGAAGGCCAGGCAATGGCTGCTGATGACTCAACAAGTAGATCTATAGGCTCCCCTGAAAACCCCCACCCTTAGCTCACACGTATGGCAAGGTTACAGACACTACAAGAAACTAACAAGTTTGAGCGGAACTCGAACCCCCAGTCTGTTGAGACGTTACCAATAGGCCACAACAACCCTGGTCTTAGATAATCACATAGCCTCTGTACCATGGCCTTCCTCTGTTTTGGGTTGGAGTTCTTTTGCTTGAGGGTACACTCAGACATACTATTCTGTTTCCTTATTTTCTTTCCTCACTGGGCTATTTTCCCTGTTGGAGCCCTTGGGATTATAGCATCCTACTTTTCCAACTAGGGTTGTAGCTTAGCTAATAATAATAATAATAATAATAATAATAATAATAATAATAATAATAATAATAATATGATGTTATTGTTTGAATAATTATCTTTTTCGTAAACAAAAACATGACTTTCACCCAGATACTTTTCATTAGCTTCTATGAAAACCAATGACATTCACGTTCGAATATTTGTTATCTTCCTGGCAAAAGAATACGTGCTCAGACCAGATTATTTTCGGCATCATTTGAAATCAAACATCGTCAGATTTGGATATTGGTCACATTCCTGAAACAAAATGGCACAACGAGTGCTTGAATTTGGTTTGCTGGATGCCATCGAAATGATAATAGTAGCTTGATATGTTGATACGGTTACATAGAATATATAGGCAATTAGGAACAATTAATGGTCAACTGTAGGCTCTAGAGCTTTCAGATATGCGGCCCCAAGACTATACAATAAGCTCCCACTAGACATCTGAGACTGATGATATTAAGGCTGCCAAGAAGAATATTCTTGTTTTGTAAGGGCTGCAATAATGTGGATTTTACACTAAACATACAACATGCGATGTGAAATGCTAAATACCTATGAATGTATATGAAGAACAGAACGTGTAGGTCCTTTAGAGAGTAAGGTACCCCTGCAGTATATGACCGGGAAAGCAGCCCTTAAAGTTAACGTGACATGCACAAATTTAAAGGGTGTTTTCTATAGGGGACAAAACCGAGCAAACACAACCTAATCTAACTTTGGTAACCATGTAATATAACCGGTTGGTTAGATGAATTTTCTGTAATTCATTTTATAAAACATGCACACGTGGCGGTAGTTATATATATAGACTTACTGGAATATCAAATCATTTGATTAAATTTTTGTCCAAGTATTCTGCCTTTGTAATACCATACCGCAAACTGATTTATACAGTCGTCTAATATTAATTCATTTAAACTCGATACCGGTTTGTGATACCCAAATACCAAATTTGCACTGGGAAGATTTTTTTCCTAAAGGCTATATTTTCAATTATTGACTGATTTTTAGTTAATGTAAAACAAATGAAGCTCACGAAAATGGCATGAGTGTACTCCATACTAATAGATTTAAAAGCTCTTGTATTTGAAGCTCCTTTTTTGTAATATTAATACTGTATGGATGAATTAATTTGTTAAACGTGAAAAAAATTACCTGTCTCCTCTTCTTTTTCTATACTGATGGCCAGTTATACAAATGATACTTATGGGTACATCTTTAATCAAAGAAAAATTAATTCACTACTGATAATTTAGATGTGAATAAAATTAACGCATATTTTCCAATCTTATATTTCAGCATTTGTATAAAATTTGTATTATGATATTTTTTACGAATTAATTTTGTTTCCTTAAAAGTTTTTAACCTTTGACAAAGTATGGATTGATTTACCCTACTCCAAAATAAGAATTCATTTATGATATTTCTTTCAGGTTTTAATAAAAATAAAGAAGGAAATATCCTTAATACACCCATGGATTACCCTTAATTCTTATTATTCCTTACAGGATATACAGAGAAATTCGGTCAAATAAATGATAGCTTGGAAAGAGAGAGAGAAAAAAAAAAAACCGCCGCGGTTTCATATCGATTTGAAATTGCCTTAGCGAAAAAAATTCTTTAAAGTAGATACGTTGAATTATGGACAAAATATGTTTCTCTCTTTTTTTTTTTAAAGATTGAGTCTATCTTGGGACAATGCTATCTCGCAAAAAAGGTAATATTTCCATTTGAATTTTGTTATACTAAAGATATGTTGATGGACGAAAGCCTTGTTGCTTAGACGAACTGAGAATTCTGAAGGATAAATAGTCATGAATAGTGAAAAATTCTTTGTTGGTTTGTATTTTGAAGAGAGTAGAACTATGTAACTTGACCAAAAGGTTAATTATACCAATACATTGTTATGAAATAAAAAAAAGAGATAAAAACTTTAGGTTAAAGTCTTTTAAGCAAATAATGACAATTACTAAGCAATATTTAATTTGTCTTAAGTTATTTTTATCTTTATTTTTACGTGAATTAAATCAAAAGTTACCAAGAGAGAGGCAAGAACATCGTTTAATGGCAATGATGTTTTAATACAGATATAATTTTTCTTTTTTTAGATCAAATAACAATAAAAAAAAACGGTCATATCATATTATTCGTAGTTAGATCTTCAAGTTCAGGATGATTTCGAAATACAGAAAACGTAAGTTAAGGTCAGTCTACAAATATTTCAGCAATAAGAAGTCAATTATAAAAGTGATCTTTAGCAGAAATTTATCTCAGAAAATATCAAAAATTTAAGAGCCCTCTGGTTTAGATATTCAAGTTCATGATTTTGCAATACAGAAAACGCAAGTTCATGGCAGTCTGCAAATATTTCAGCAATAAGTCAATTATGAAATTGACCTTTAGCAAAAA
>NC_090761.1:60687548-60688801 GCF_036898095.1 Palaemon carinicauda | reverse complement strand
ATCTTGTCCAACCAATCAGCGATCCGGAAACTTTTCAGAGCTAAAAGGGCACCGCTGCGAGTCGGTGCAAATATGCATCGCTAAAAGAAATGGACTATAATAGGTCACACAAAGAAACAGTTCAAATACAGAAACAAAGACATTGTACTGTAGCTGTACACATCACTTGTAAGACCACATCTAGAATACGAAGTCCAATTCTGGGCTCCAAGTATTCAGAAGGATATAGATAGACTGGAAGCAGGACAAGCTGGGCTTTGAAATGATTTGCTTTACAAAGTCGACAACTAAGGGGACAGTTAATGGAGACATTCAAAATTTCAAAAGCAATAACAAATGTAGACTACAACAACTTCTGCACGCTTAGCACAACGCTACTCAATATGGTAATTTCTTTATATATATATATATATATATATATATATATATATATATATATATATATATATATATATATATATATATATATATACAGAGAGAGAGAGAGAGGAAGAGAGAGAGAGAGAGAGGAGAGAGAGAGAGAGAGAGAGAGAGAGAGAGGACCCTATCAGTTTATACAGGAAAACAAAAGTTTCCGTCTGATGAGTTTTAATTCCTATTTCAATGAGAGATCTCGATTTAGAGCCGGCAATTGGACAAACGAAGCAATATCTGGTAATACTACCGAATTTCCTGTTGATAAATGCCGAAATTCTCCGGGCGAATGACTGTTTGCGTGACCACTGATGGGAAATTTAAAGAGAAAAATAGGGATTGATAATAGATGGAGTTTCTTCTGCGTGGTTAGTCTTACAAGTGGATTTTTCAACGTATCATAATTATCTATATTTTCTGCTAAGTATATAATGCTCGGGTTATCAAACAGTGAGAGCTTTTCAATCAAAATTCTTTTAGAAGAAAGGACAGTCTCTCTCTCTCTCTCTCTCTCCTCTCTCTCCTCTCCTCTCTCTCCTCCTCTCTCTCTCCCCTCTCTCTCTCTCTCTCTCTCTCTCTCTCTCTCTCTCTCAGAATAACTCCACATCAATCAATCAATCTGGGATCACTAAAATGAAATATGCATATATCCAACTTCGAAGCATTGATATAATCAATATTTTCTACAAAGGTTCAAAGATTTACATAAGCTAATTGCAATGAGATATCTTATTTATAAACTAAGTCTACGTGATTATAAAATCTCGTTTCAAGAAGTGAATTATCATACAAGGTTCACGGCATATGAAATAGTTCCACAAACTGGACTTTCTTTTAAG
>NC_090761.1:60675048-60677548 GCF_036898095.1 Palaemon carinicauda | reverse complement strand
TTCCTCACTGGGCTATTTTCCCTGTTGGGGCCCCTGGGCTTATAGGATCCTGCTTTTCCAACAAGGGTTGTAGCTTAGCAATTAATACTAATACTAATACTAATACTACAATATGTGGGAGGGTTTATAGCTCGGAGGTTTCCTCAGTATGAATTTTTTGGCAATAGAGCAACTAAAGGAGATAATACATGGATTGGTGCTGTAAGTAGGGATGACAGAAAACGGATGAAACCCAACGAAGAATTTTTCGAAAATCTAAAAACAATGGAAATAATGTTTCTTTGTTTTCATGGCGAAAAATCTTTGAAATCAGGGGGAAACGTAATAACTTCACTAGCTGAAATGATGTACGAGCATATTTCATTACCTCAGGAAGTTATTGGGTATTTTGTACGTTGTCGTACTTTTTTTTAGGATTCTAATTTTTAATAGAAACATTAGCTCATCTCGGAAAGTTGTAAGTAAAATGTTGAAGTTGGTTTCTCAATCATTCACTTGTAAGACGAAAGATTTAAGACGAGCATAACCGTGTTTATCATGTGGCGGAAATGTGAAAATTAAGGTTTTTATATATTATACCTTCATTCTTGTAAATAAATGTAATCAGATAAATTTTTTTATGCACAAAATACAGAACTATTTCCACTGTGAGTAATTTTATTTACCTAAGATAATAAAGTGGCTCTTAATTTGTTATTAATTACAAAGAAATAAAAAAAAAATCCCTATATTTGTATAAATGTTGACAAGAGAGACTCGGACGCATTGGCTATGCTGACGTCAAGCATTATCTCCCCCCATGTCCTCACTAATCTGCGCGTGAGAAGACCTCGTATTCTATCTGCAACATCACCGTACTTGTGAATTAAGGATGGGGGGATTAGGGGAGTATATAGGTCTACCTGCTGAGCCATAAGCAGCCATTACCTGGCCCTCCCTGGTTTTATCCTGTGTGGAGAGGAGGATTTGGTACCATAATATACATATATGAATTGTAACTATGATATTGCCCAGTCCCTTGTCCCTAACTCTCATGAGTAACCTTTAAGGTAGAATAAGACATAGATAGAATGCGATGAATAAAGATGCAAAGTAAAATGATGAATTGGTGTTTTCAGATTGTTTGGCCAAGTGGAGAGAAGAGAAGATTGTATGCTGATAAATAGTGCAAAACTCTCAAGTGAGTGGTGAAGCTGATAGGACAGATGCGTCAAGATGGATATAGAGGTACTCCGTGTGTATGAATAAGGCACAGCCTACAGCCGAGTGTTTTGGGTTCCTATACTAAGCGAATGGAACTTTCCACAAGTTAAAGAAAGATTAGGCGAAAGACTTACTCTGTTTTCTTTTAGGGTTGGTCGCCATCTCCGCCTCACCGTCCACCTCCTCTCCATCCGATACAGTAATAGAATATCCCCCTAGTGCAGTGGTTCCCAAACTGGGGGGCACGCCCCCCAAGGGGGGCGTGAGGACGATACAAGGGGGGCGCAAAGTCATCTGCTCGAAATTACTTGTTTAATAGAATAATAAAATCATTAAAAGAACAAATATCAGTCATTACATACATGCATCCATCTCACTAAATTTGACCAGAAATTATGCCTTAGTTTCATAAGTATTTCCAAAAATTATATGCCATGTTTTCGAATTATCTATTCTTAAAATTGCAACTCAATTTTGCCAATTTTCTAATGTTCAAACTTTTTTCGCTCACTTTGAACCAAATGTTTCGTTTTTAGTTGATGAAATGTACTACTATTTGTTTGAGTGGCTTTCATTATTAAAATGTCAGGATGCCTGAAAACTTTAAATCAATCAATCATTATTAAAATGTAATACAAACAGAAATCTGTTTTCCTGTACAATGCTAAGAAATAAATGTAAGAATCATTTCATATAAAAAAAAAGAGAGGAGTGGGGGCGTACGGGTCTACTGGAAGCAAGAAGGGGGCGTCAGGTAAGATAGTTTGGGAACCACTGCCATAGTAGATCATCTCAAAGTCACTTTGTATTTCAGAAGGAAGATTCATATCAACCTTTTGTGTATGTGTGTGTCCATTCTATTGTAACGACTAATTCCCACATAATGCAGAACTTCAAAGGAATAGACAAATCCAGGAAACGTCTAAAAGGCTGCTTCTACAGGATTTAAAGCAGAGGCAATTTTGAGAAATAATACGTTCTAAGAAAATCTTATTTGGCATCGTTGTTTTTCAGCTTGTCCCGCTTAGAGCTCTGTCACTTCCCTATATCCTAAGCTGATAAAAACAGTGTAAAGTATCCTGTCCAGCAAACACGTTTTTCCGACTGAAAATAATACAGATTTCTTTTTAGTTCTGGGTTATGTGAGGATGACTTTATGTTCGAAACTGAGAAGTATTATGTTTCACATAGTTTAGAAAATAAAGATAATCTTTACAGGGATGAGGAATAAATCCGTGAGTACCCACAAACACACCAATACATGCCCACAAACGGACACAGACACACACAAACACAC
>NC_090761.1:60652548-60667548 GCF_036898095.1 Palaemon carinicauda | reverse complement strand
CAGCCTTTTCGACATAAAAAAAACATTTACGGCAATTTTGATTTCTTGAAGGTCTACCGATTTAACTACCCGATTAGGAAGATCCTTCCACAACTTGGTCACAGTTGGAACAAAACTTCTAGAACACCGTGTCGTATTGAGCCTCATGATGGAGAGGGCATGACCATTAGAATTAACTGCCTAGCTCATCATATTCGTTTTGTAGCATTTCTCCCTTTGCTATTATTACAATAATCCCGTTTCCAAATTGTACGGGGTTTCAATGGCCATCAAGTACCACCTGCTATAATTATCCATTTAATATTTCTGGAAAACTTTGGGTCATATAACCTATTCTGGGGAAGAACTATGATTTTATGAGTAGGGTCACCTGATCTGTTTTGCAAAAGTGACGTCATTTCGATAATTTGAATATTCACCTATACGACTGTTCATTTTATTTCAAATATTGGCAAAAGCAATTATATTCTCTTTCATCTGTTTTTATCGACTTTTAAAAGTCTTGTTTCCTTAAGAGACTGGAGAGGCAGTACCCATACCATGGTGAAAGAGGGTTGCATGTGTGTGTGCATATCTATCTAAATATTTAGCCTTTTCTGACGGGTCCCGTACACTAGTTAGATATAATCATGAGTAATTGTAATATGCCAACATACTCTTATAATGGGCATTATATAAAAAGCACAATGAGATTTCAGCTAAAATAAAAACTTTTTTTTTTTTTTAATCCTTGTCTAACAATCACATCAGTGTCCCACATTTCGCAAAATTGGTTTTGCTGAGGCAATTCTATAATGCTTTATTTTTCCATATGACTGTTAAAAGTTTATTTATCATAGGAATGCGATCATAAAAGATTACACTTACACATATGTATATATGCATGTATATGTATGCATTTATATGCATGTATGTATATATATATATATATATATATATATATATATATATATATATATATATATATATATGTATATATATATATAAAACATATATATATATATATATATATATATATATATATATATATATATATATACATACATGCATATAAATGCATACATACATACACTCATTTATATATTACTATAGCCTATCAAAAAACATCTATTATATAAAAAAAAACAATGAGAGAAAGAGAGAGAGCTTACTCTCTGTGTATGTGCTAATAACAGATATCCAATAGAATCACGAAACGAAAAATGTTACCCATAAAAAATGAATGAATTAACAATAAACAGGAACTAATAACAAAAGCAAAGAAGTAATGTGGAATAAGCATGGAACTGAAAAATAGAGGAAAAATAGCCTAACATAATTTGTCAGGCTTCCATGATTATAGACTTGAGTTTTGTGTAAGCATATGAAACAAATGAAATGAATTTAAACATTATATATTATATGAGAAACTAATGTAATGTATTGATTTTGAATGTTCTTACGAAAAGTAATAATAATAATAATAATAATAATAATAATAATAATAATAATAATAATAACAATAATAATAATAATAATGATAATAATAATAATAATAATGTTAATAATAGTAACAACAACAAATAATAATAATAATAATAATAATAATAATAATAATATTAATAATAATAATGATAACAACACCAATAATAATAATAATAATAATAATAATAATAATAATAATAATAATAATAATAATTCCTACATTTATCATTATCATTATTATCTTAATCATTATATGTAAATCTTACAGTGTTTCCCTGGCCTTTAAACAAACTATATATTTTCTTTAAATCATCATAGAGCTTTTGATGCCGAAAGGATTAGTATCTTTTAATATAAATATATCATGGAGTATTATTACATAAAATTCCATGAATGCCGTATATTCCTTACTAATATACAATGATACAGAAATCTAATAATAAAGGAATTTGGATTCATATTGGTATAAATAATAATGCGTTATACATTGCTCAAGTATGAAAAGAAATATCATCACTACGTTTAATACATCATTTTGATAATGACTAAAAGATCTGGGAATATTGCTAGATATTATTCCAGTGTTAAATGAAAATGGATTTCAAATTCATACTTATTTTAGTTTAACTGTTCGTAAGATATTTCATCTAATTGTTCCTTACTTATCTCGTAATAATAATGATAATAATAATAATAATAATAATAATAATAATAATAATAATGATAATAATAATAATAAGAATAATAATATCACTACTACTACTATTACTACTACTACTACTACTACTAATAATAATAATAGCAATAACAACAACAACAACAACAACAATAATAATAATAATAATAATAATAATAATAATAATAATAATAATACGAAACACGGGAGTCATTCAATCTTTCAATACTATAAGTAAAATATTTATTCATTCTTCATTTTCCACATATATGAATATGAGTTTCTGTAAATGAGGAGACCAAAAGTTAAAAATGAGGATTGTGTGTTTACTTAACATCGAGACATTACGAAATTGTATCAAAACTTTACTTAGGATATTAAACGCTTTTATTTTTTGCTTTTGTTACCATAGGGTATAAGTGATTAAAAATTTAAACTTATTTGTTTTTTCGTCTGTTTCACGTTGAAATTTTTCTTTTAGAAATTATTGTTTACTTTCGTTTTCATATGATACACGTGATAAAAATGAAACATTATTTGTTTCTAGTCTCTCTCATTGATAAACCGTTCAGGCAAGCCCGATGAGAACTAGATGGCCATAGAAGGTGAAGGATGATATGGAGAAAAGGTTTAGTGGAAGAGGAAGCCTTTGATAAAAGTCACTGGAGAAGGCGTATCAGGCAACAGACCCCTTAATGTAGTGAAGGATGAAATGGAGAGAAGGTTTAGAGGAAGAGGATGCCTTTGATAGAAGTCACTGGATAGGGCACATCAGGAAACCGACCCCTTAATGTAGTGAAGGATGATATGGAGCGAAGGTTTAGTGGAAGAGAATGCCTTTGATCGAAGGCATTGGAGTGGGCGCATCAGGCAATCGACCCCTCAATGTAGGGGAATATTATTTCCTTTTAGTTTTTTTTTTTCTTTCTACCGATATACGAGAGTTTTTTTTTTTTTTTTGGAAAAAAAAAAGCTGATAATCTATGAAATATAAAACGCTGATTTTAAATCAATTAATAAAAGTCTTTTTATGGAAAAAAAAAGCATTGATATTCTATGAAATGTAAAACGCAGATCTTAAATAAATTAATAAAAGTCTTTTTTGGAAAAAAAAAGCTTTGATATTCTATGAAATATAAAACGTAGATTTGAATAAATTAATAAAAGTCTTTTTTTTTTTTTGGAAAAAAAAGCCTTGATATTTTATGAAATTTAAAACGCAGATTTAAATAAATTAATAAAAGTCTTTTTTGGGAAAAAAAAAAGCTTTGATATTCTATGAAATGTAAAACGCAGATTTTAATTTATTCAATAAAAATCTTTGATATTCTATGAAATGTAAAACGCAGATCCTAAATAAGTTAATAAAAGTCTTTAAAAAAAAAAAAAGCTTTGATATTCTATGAAATGTAAAGCGCAGATTTTAAATCATTTAGTAATAGTGTTTTTTGGAAAACAAGCTTAATAGAAAGTGGTTTCTTTGAAAAATCTATTTACTCATGACTTTCAGAAAAATAATATGCAGAAACTATCTAACGAGATATTTTCTTTTTCAGATAATTCTGAAATTTCTGAAACAAACATTTTTTATTATTTTTTTAAAGAACAAAAATTGGTTTAAGGAAAATTAATTTTCAGCGTTTCTCTAAGCGTACTTCATTTATAATTGCTTCCCGTTATTTTTTCATAATTTAGAATTTATTCATCTGTCTAGTTTAATCTCAGTGTTTATTTCATTTGGATATAATTCTATTAATATAGATTGCGGAGAAAGTGACATATTTTGAAAGATACAGTAGTTTATTCTAACTACTTTACCGTTATAATAATAATAATAATAATAATAATAATAATAATAATAATAATAATAATAATAATAATAATAATAATAATAATAATAATAATCTCCTCCTACCCCTATTGACGCAAAGGGTCTCGGTTAGATTTCGCCAGTTGTCTCTATCTTAAGCTTTTAAATCAATACTTCTTCATTCATCATCTCCTACTTTACTTCCTTTGAATAATGGTTAACTGTTAATATAATAATATTTTAAGTAATAATAGTTTGAAGTATGGCTATTATTATTATTATTATTATTATTATTATTATTATTATTATTATTATTATTATTATAATAATAATAATAATAATAATAATAATAATAATAATAATAACAAAAACAACAACAACAATAATAATTATAATAATAATAATAATAATAATAATAATAATACTTAAAACTATAATTATTCAAAAACATAATGATATTAACTATAATCTTTATGAAGATTATAATAATAAGAGAGATCTCATCACATGCTTTTACTAATTAACCAATCTTTAAAGATTCTTCCCCCAATGAATTACCTTCCGCTCATTAATTAAGTTCATTTAAAACCATTTGCGGAATAGACACAATTAATTCGATTACAAAAGTATTTTGCTTATTTATTTTTTAACATTTGTTTTCTTTTATATTTTTGTCAACCATCTTGATAATCTGTTTGCTATTGGCTAGTTTAAGTCTCCCTTTCTTACTTTTAATAATTACTTAAGGAATCCTTTGTTTGATATTGGTTATAAAATTTCATCTTTTTACTTTTACTTAAAATGATTCAAGGATCTCAATTCATTACTCTTTATTGATTAATAACTGAGAAAAAAAAAATAATCTTTAAATATTCCATTGTGTAATTACAGAATCTCCCTTATTTAACATTAAGTCGTGCCTTATAAAATCTCTCTGATCTACTTTTAACAAGTACTGACTCAGCAAATCTATTTTATTACCTTCTTCATAAATACTAACTCATAGAATTTTCCGACTTTATTTTTGCTAAGGACTATCTCATGGAATTTCTCTTGTTTCTTTTTCTTCTTTCCCAACGTTATTTCTACAATAAGGGGTCGGTTGCCTGATGCTCCCTCTCTAATGCATTCTATTAATTTCTATGTTATTACTGTTCATGGATTATTTTATTTTAATTGTTCATTACTTCTCCTGAAGTTTAGTTATTTCCTTCTTACTTTCCTCACTGGGCTATTTTTCCCTATTGGAGCCCTTGGGCTTATAGCACTCTTCTTTTCCAAAAAGGGGTGTAGCTTATCTAGTAATGATAATGATCAAACGCATTCTCTTCCATTAAACCTCTTCTCTCCATATCATCCTTCACATTATCTCGCCATCTAAATCTCTAATTTCTCTTCTTTACTTTTCCTTTGTATTGGCTCATAAGACTGAAGTTCAACCAACGACCTGGAGGGAAATTAATGGATCTCGCAAGTTTCTTAAGAAAAATTAGTTTAATGAAGGGTTTAGATCTCACTTGTTTTGAGATGTGAACTCTTTTATCTGTCGTAGTTAATCTTCCAGATAGAATCTACTTGTTCTGTTTTCCATTGTCCCAGAACTATCAAAGATAACCTGGTTGCCCATTCAAAGGTATTTGCAGTTAGGATATTTTGTACCTTAATTGTTTATTGTAAGATTTGAAATGATTCTTAAAGGAAAATCAACACTGTTAAAAAAAACCCTATTTTAATCAGAAATTCTCCGTAAAAAATATATTTTACTCAGCCGTATTTCAGTAAAATACAAGTGACCGTAATTTTACCTACTTTGTTATTATCTTGTATGGGTTGGTGACCATAATATCACTCGCTTAAGTCAATATATCCATTTCTAAAATGGTAAAAATCTTGGAATAAATGCTGCCAGGTATTTACCGTTTTTTAATGCAACTCAAACTCGTTAGTTTCTTTGGTCGCTGCAACCTCACCATCCTTGGTAGCTAAGGATTGGGGGAGCCTATAGATCTATCTGCTAAGTCATCAGCAGCCACTGCCTGGCCCTCCTTGGTCCTAGCTTGGGTGAAGAGGGGGCTTGGGCGCTGATCATATGAATATATAGTCAGTCTCTAGGGTATTGTCCTGCTTGATAGGGCAATGTCACTGTCCCTTGCCTCTGCCATTCATGAGCGGCCTTTCAACCTTTAAATGTTTAACAGAGAATGTTGTTTTAGAGTCGCTACGTAGTTGAACTTCAGTCGAAGACAATTTATCCTTGGAGGCCTAATGACGCAATTCTGTTTTACCCTTAAGATTTGATTATAGTTTGAGGCAAAGATAAAGGATAATAGCCTACTGTTATGCGATCTCTCGCTAATCGGATCTTCGATTAGTGACTTTTTCGCGTGAAAATCCGTAAAAAAATGTTGTACACTGTTAAAAATTTCCATTAAAAAAACAGTAAATGCCTGGCAACATTTTTTCCAGGATTTTTTATGTTTTATAAACGGATATGTTGACGTTAAGTAGTGATATTACGGTCACCAACCCGTAAAAAGTAATAACAAAGTAAGCTAAAATTACGGTCACCTATATTTAACTGAAATAGGGTTGAGATCAGTATAATTTTATGGAGAATTTCCGATTGAAATTAGGCTTTTTAACAGTGTAAAGATGTGTTTTATAGCTAAGTAAAATTATGCTCCTTTCATTTTAAAATCTCCAAAGATTCTTAACTTCTCCCTTCTACCTATTCAAAAAGAATCAACTAAATAGATACAGATAAAACTCACTTTCTACTAGGTTTCCTATTCTTTCTCTACAGTTCATGCTCATTTTAATATCTAGAGATTAGCTCATTCTCTTGCTTGAGGGTACACTCGGGCACACTATTCTATCTAATTTTTCTCCTCTTGTTTTGTTAAAGTTTTTATAGTTTATATAGGAATTATTTATTTTAATGTTGCTACTGTTCTTAAAATATTCTATTTTCCTTGTTTCCTTTCCTTACTGGCATATTTTCCCTGTTGGGGCCCCTGGGCTTATAGCATTCTGCTTTTCCAACTAGGGTTGTAGCTTAGCAAATAATAATAATAATAATAATAATAATAATAACAATAATAATAATAATAATAATAATAATAATAATAAAGTATTTGCTTTTAGTGAAATTGGTATACAAGACAAAAGTACAAAAGAGAAAGTTCTTATTTTACTCTGTGATGAGAAAGTCATATTCATACCAATAATATCAGAATTTACTTAAGCTAAATACTCATACTGTTTTATGGCACTATACATTATCACATAAAATCATTCATATTTTCCTAGTTACGGTTTTGATTATCATCGTATTTCATTAAATATGAATGTGTGTATATATATATATATATATATATATATATATATATATATATATATATATATATATATATATATATATATATATATATATATATATATATATATATGTATATATATATATGATATATATACATATTTACGTATATATCTATATATATAAATATAGATACAAATATATATATGTATATATATATATATATATATATATATATATATATATATATGATATATATACATATTTACGTATATATTTATATATATAAACATAGA
Source organism: Palaemon carinicauda (assembly GCF_036898095.1). Taxonomy (NCBI): domain Eukaryota; kingdom Metazoa; phylum Arthropoda; class Malacostraca; order Decapoda; family Palaemonidae; genus Palaemon; species Palaemon carinicauda. Next base: position 60,659,986 of record NC_090761.1, on the reverse strand, counting down.
TACAAATATATATATATATATATATATATATATATATATATATATATATATATATATATATATATATATATCGTGAGAATATGAACTTACGTGATAACTTGAACTTCAATCAAGTCACAAATCTTCCGTCATCTTTCAAACTAAACCACCACCACCACCACCATCTCCTCCTCCTCCTCCTCCTCCTCCTCCTCCCCCTCCTCCTCGACAAATGAAACCTCAAGTAAGAATAAAAAAGAAAAAAACCTCGTTGCTTGATGGCCTCGAGTCGTAAAACAACCCGAAACTCGATTACCTTTCTGTGTAACAATAAACTAGTTAAGCCGTATGCACTAGGAAGATTTTTTATGGCGATTCTCTGAATGAGGTTGTGGAAGAGCTGCCGGGGGGGGGGGGGGGGCGGAATTGGGGTTAGCGCTTCTGGGGTTATGGGGTTTGAAGAGCCAAGGGGCGATTTTAGGAGATTCGTGTTCTTATCTCTCTTGTTGATATGGTATCTAGGTCATGGGCTTATGGCAATCTGCTTTTCCAACTGGTGTTGTAGCTTAGCTTGTAATAATAATGATAATAATAATAATAATAATAATAATATTATTATTATTATTATTATTATTATTATTATTATTATTATTATTATTATTATTATTATTATTATTATTAAAAGCTAAGTTATAACTGATCAAGATTACTGATTTTGTGACCATGGGAGTGTGTCTAGTTTTCAATTGCTGTTACTTTCAGTAGCTCATTTCAATAGTAATCAAAGCATGGAAATTCTGTTTTATTTTGATGCAAGTCGTACAAGTGACGTCCAAAATACTTAAGGTGCATTTTTACGAGGCAAGATCCTGGGCACAGCCGCTTGATAAGAGCTACAATTTCCTTAATTTCAATGGGTAAATGGTAATATCCCCTCAGTAGGTTATTCTTTTGTATCCCCCCCTCCCCCCACCGGAGCTCAGCCAGTGAGGACGGTATAAGCCAAAGAAAATCTTATCACGGAACGAAGAGGTAATTTTGTTAGGGGGCACTGAATTGCAGCTGTCAGCCCCCATGGATTGTTCAAATCCGGACTCCTATTCCACTCACTGCTCCATGGCACTAGTTATTATCTCATCCTCATTATCATCATCCTTGTCATTTGTCCTGAGACTATGTTTAACCCTTTCAAAAACCATGTCTCTTGTGGGCTACCCATACGCAAGAGCCCGTATCATGCCATATAAGACATGGCAATTTTTATTTAGTCATCTATCAAGTTACTTTAACAGAGGTGCTGGCTCCCAAAGGATCGAGCTATATCTAGCAGCAATTCTAGTCTTCTGAAAGCTAGTTCTGACAGCGTTATGGGTCACATCTAGCTTTACTAGGCAACCAGTGTACTTCAAACAGTACACTGATAATCCATGGGTTTTCCCAGCTCAAAAGAAAAAAAAAAGAGATTAAAAGTGCATTTGCAGTGCTTTCTTCAAAGCAGATCAAATTCAAGTCAAATTTACTTATGCTTTGGCTTATCACACAAGATTTAGTGCAGTATACTTTATCATGTGAGCACCCGTAGGAGTCAGACATGTATAAACAAACAGTTTTCCTATTCTCTCGTTATCAGTGAGATGTCAATACGTTGTTACATGATGTCTTCTTATGCTGCTAAGGTCTGTATAGTTACACAGAGCCAAAAATGCAACGCTATCTATTAGAAGGTCACCATGGAAGATTTTTTTTACCATTCGACTTACTAATGGACTGCTGGATGAAAATATGTTTTTATATGGTTTATTGTTGCCGGATGTATGTTTTCTACGAAGGGTTCATCTTTATTATGATTTTGACCAAATGTATCCCAAGTCTTATGGAATCACTAAAGAGAAAGTAATGGCATACTAAAAAGTATTTGCTTGCATACGTAAAATTAGAAAAGAGAGAAATTTGAATATACATGTAAGTGGCAAACTTTTTGGCGAAGGTAATGGAAGAAGAAAACGAAAGTACGGGCAGAAGAAAAAAAAAAAAAAAAAAAAAAAAAAAAAAACTCCCTTCAAGTTGTTTTCGCAACCAAAATGTTGAATATTTTACGGCATGAAACGCAAACAGCTTACTGTGCCTTTCGATACTAAAGGATACTCGGAACAGTCCTATGGACTGACAACTGATCCTTTCCCAAAGGGATATGAGAAGGTACCTGATGCCTCATCCCTTATTCCAGTTGTACTAATATTCCCTTTCACTTTTATCGCCTTTATCATGTACATACATATATATGTGTATAAACATAAATTTGTATAAATGTATGTATAAACACAGACATATATTTATATGTAGACATATATATATATATATATATATATATATATATATATATATATATATATATATATATATATATATATATATATACATATCCTGTATATATACTGTATATATATGTATATATATATATGAATTTATATATATGTATATATACATATACAATATATATATATATATATATATATATATATATATATATATATATATATATACATATATATATATATATATATATATATAATATATATATATATACATATATATATATATATATATATATATATATATATATATATATATATATATATATATTGATTGGGTCATCTGGAACGCCCAAGATTCTGGAGAAAAACAAAGAAATTATCTTGCGTAATAGTAAGTGCCTAAATTTCGAGGAATTGTCAATCCAACAATAAGGACTATTATAAAAGTAAACATATTAAGACTTGTCTCAGCAAAAATATAAAACATACAAAGGTTAGAATAGCTCTCTATCTATCGGTATCTATGTGCATATATATGTGTATATATAGTATTTTTGGGTTTTAGAGATCATTTATTCAAAACCTCCCACTCTACAATTTTGTTTAGCCGAACACTCGAAAAAGTAACGCGTTTCCTCTTTGTAAATAGATGGAATTGTAAACTGCAACACTTTTTCTAGAGTTCAATTCCCCTCTGGACTAAGTTTCTTATATGCCGTTTTTTTCCATCAATTCCTTAATAGAAAACCTTTCTCCCACTGTATCTCTCTGTCTAATTTAATACCTCAGCAAGAATGGTTAAGCTTTTGTGGTATATTCCAGTAATCATCTTTTGAGTATTGATTTACGTGAGAAGCTTTTGGGCAAGGCACCAGCCACCTGTTGAGATACTACCGCTACAGAGTTATTGGGTTCTTTTTACTGGCCAGATAGTATTACATAGGATCCCTCTATAGTTACTGCACTGTAATTGTTCAATGACCACTTTCCACTTGGTAAATGTAGAAGAGACTCGTTAGCTATTGTAAGAAGTTCTTCTAGGAGAGGGACACTTGAAAATCAAACCAAAGTTTTCTATTCTTGGGTAGTGCCATAGCCTCTGTTCCATGTCTTCCACTGTCTAGGGTTAGAGTTATTTTGGTTGAGAGTACAGCCAGGTAAACTATTATATTTGTTTCCTTATTTCCTTTCCTCACTAAGGTACTTTCCTTGTTGGAGCCCTTGGGCTTATAGCATCCAGCTTTCCCAACTAGGGATGTAGCTTAGCAAGTGATAATAATAATAATAATAATAATAATGATAATAATAATAATAATTAATATCGCAATCGATGATGACTACAAATCAGTACATATAGAAATGTTGAGCATCTGTTAGGGAATGGTATTAGTGAATAGTATCGGATAGGTGTAACGTCAAAATCATTGACCTATGATTGTAATAACCAGTTGCTATGACAACGCTCTCTATAACTGTATAAGGCTGTAAATGGAATACCATAATTCCCCACGAGATTGTCTGAATCACCACAAATCTGAATCTCACTAGAGAAAAGCATTACTCATTGTTTTACAAATTCCATTTCAGGGAAGGTTTTGCTGGATTTGTGGGTCTGAATGATTTAGTTCTGATTAATGCTCTTCGCACTCCTCAAGAGAAATTAGTTTGCCAAACGTTTAGCTGGGCTCTACAAGGCACTAGAAGAGTTGGAAGACATGGTTGAGTGCTATGAAGCATGAACTAGATGATAAATGGAGAAGTATTGAATTAAAAGTTCAAGATAGAGACGATTGGTGAAATCTAACTGAGGCCCATTGCATCAATAGGCGTACGAGGAGATGATGATGATGATGATAATGAAGTCTAATCACTCAGGCACACCTAGCCAAACTAAAATCTGGAAACCGAGATTTTGAGTCCTCGTTCTTTCCAGCGCTCTGTCCTAGTGTCTTATAATTTATTGTAATTCACTTCTTAGAAATTAGCATATTTTAAAATAAAGAGGTTGATAGTATTGTTAACCTAATTACTTCTTCTAGCCTGGGTCGGGAAAATATGGAATAGATTTTTCTGCTCCTTAACATTAGAAAGGTGGTAAGAGTTTAGGTAAATAGTATTGGCAGTCTAAAGATTTTTTGCTAGCCATGTTCGGGAAAAATAAGAGACAGATTTTTAAGCTTCTTAACATTAGAAAGGTTATAACAGTCAAGAAAACAGAAGCTGGATAAGAACTCCAAAGCTTGGAAGTAGAAAATGGTGCCCAGAGGTTTGTGGTGTCCGATGTGGTAACGTTCTTGACTGGTGAACGTCAGACTGGTGTTCTAGTTCAGCTCAAACTCGTTAGTTTCTTTGGTCGATGGAACCTCACCATCCACGTGAGCTAAGGATGGGGGGAGGGGTTGGGGGGAGCCTATAGGTCTATCAATTGTGTCATCAGCAACCATCAACTGCCTCTCATTGGTCAGTCTCTAGGGCCTTGTCCTGCTCGATAGGGCAATGTAACTGTCCCTTGCCCCTGCCATTCATGAGCTGCCTTTAAACCTTTAAACGTGCTATCCTGAGATTGTCGATTTCCACAAGTTAACTAAAACGCTGGAACAACAATTTACAATATTTTTTTTTTTTTTTATATAACCTTTAAGAGGCACTAATGCAGGTAGAAGGACCTTAACAAAATCATACGAGGTCTTCTTTGCTATTGCTTCAAAAAAGAGCTAAACAAGAATAAATAATATAGTCTAACTCTAACTAACAAATACTCCCATGGAGAAATAATGAACAGCTAGGCCAGAACGGCAGGAAAAAATCTCAAAGAAAAAATAGCGGGTAATGGCGAGTTTTATGTCGAATATCTGAGGTCTTTCCTAAATTTTTCTCTCCATGCTTGACGCATCGAACTCCTTCTAGAAGAAGAAGAAGAAGAAAGAAGAAGAAGAAGAAGAAGAAGAAGAAGAAGCAAAAATGCTCTTGGAATATTTGATGGATGTGTAAATATTATCACTTTTCCAGAGTGCCATTAATTTGCGGTGGGGGGAGGTTGTGCTGGAGTGGGGGGGGGGGGGGGGGTGGCTGTCCTTAGATTGGGTCAAAATGAAGGTTGCTTTACACTGCATAGGATTGTGTATCTGCATGTGCACAGGTATGTGTATGTGTGGTAAAGTGTACGTGTGTGTGTTTTAGTGTGGGAGGTGGGATTCTATCTTAGGGTGTGTGTGGGGAGGACTAGAGGGTGTGGGTGTGGGGGAGAAATACGTGGGTACACACGATGAGACGATATTGTGTAGCGCTGGTGGGAAGATCTTCAGAGTAGGTGATATACGTGAGCGTGTCTGTACGAGTAGGTGGGCGTGTCGCTCGTGGGTGGGCGGTCATGAAGTGGGCGGAGCTTCTGAGAGGATGAAATGAAAGTGGGAGGGGTCTGAATTTCACACGCACGTGTGTTGGATAGGATTCTCGTCATGAAAAATTACATCGATGTAATTAAAAATATTACTGAAAATGCTAATTTAACTACGAAACAGTAAAATTAACTGTAGGTTATTCGTAAATTTAGGATAGAAGGAAAGTCATCGATGTATTTAAAAAAGAAAAAAAAAATGAATGAAAATGTTAATTTAGCTACGAAACAGAGTAAAATTATGTGTAGGTTATTCGCAAGTTTTGGATAGAGGGAAATTCATCGATTGTAATTAAAAAATATTACTGAAAATGTTAATTTAAATACAAAACTGAGAGTAAATCAAGAAAAATTTGTAGGATATGTAAATTATTCCTAAAGATAATAACAGCGTAAATAGTTACTTTGATATTATAATTTGCTTCACATTTCATTCTATATTTCTTCATATCTCTCTCTCTCTCTCTCCCTATCTCTCTATCTCTTGTAATTTATCAGGACTTCTGATATATATAATAAAACGGAAAAGATAATTTTTCTCTTATTTACTCCCTCTAACTTACTGATTCAGTCTCTCTCTCTCTCTCTCTCTCTCTCTCTCTCTCTCTCTCTCTCTCTCTCTCTCTCTCTCTTGTAATTTATCAGGACTCCTAAAATATAATATAACCAATAAGATCATTTTTACTTTATTCATTCCCTCTAATTTACTGACTCTCTCTCTCTCTCTCTCTCTCTCTCTCTCTCTCTCTCTTGTAATTTATCAGGAATATTAAAAATATTATATAACAGATAAGATCATTTTCACCTTATTTATTCCTCTAATTTACTGATTCTCTCTCTCTCTCTCTCTCTCTCTCTCTCTCTCTCTCTCTCTCCTCTCTCTCTCTCTCTCTCTCTCTCTCTCTCTCTCTCTTGTAATTTATCAGGACTCCTAAAAATATAATATAACCAATAAGATAATTTTTACCTTATTTATTCCTTCTAATTTACTAATCAAATGATTAAATCTCTCTCTCTCTCTCTCTCTCTCTCTCTCTCTCTCTCTCTCTCTCTCTCTCTCTCTCTTGTAATTTATCAGGACTCCTAAAAATATAATATAACCAATAAGATAATTTTTACCTTATTTATTCCTTCTAATTTACTAATCAAATGATTAAATCTCTCTCTCTCTCTCTCTCTCTCTCTCTCTCTCTCTCTCTCTCTTGTAATTTATCAGGACTCCCAAAAATATAGTATAACCACTAAGATAATTTTTACCTTATTTATTCCTTCTAATTTACTAATCAAATGATTAAATTTCTCTCTCTCTCTCTCTCTCTCTCTCTCTCTCTCTCTCTCTCTCTCTCTCTCTCTCTATCTTTCGTGTACATTTACTAGCCCCTAGGGAGAGGAGTGGCGAGGGGAAGGGGCTGGTCTGGAAAAAGGGTTCCTCTCCACCCGACGTGAGGCACGATCCTTCCCCCTCCCCTCCTCCTCCGGCGGGGATTTAACCTGTTGCATCGGTCCTTTGCCCCGTAGACCTCCCCTCGCCGTCAACCAGAACCCATCGACAGCAGCCAAGGTAAGGAGGGACAGAGGCATCCCGCTTCACTTGTCTGTGAGACTCTCAGTTCAAAAGGTGTTCCTTTCCTCACTCTCTATCTCTTCCTCAAAGAAGAAGAAGTTATAGGAAGACTACGTTAAAGATTGCATCTTTTCTCACACGAAAGAACGGTTGTTTTTTGTTGGCGAGTTGCTGCAGTTCTCT
>NC_090761.1:60628867-60646367 GCF_036898095.1 Palaemon carinicauda | reverse complement strand
CCCTTTTAGCTTTTGTTTTTTCTTCCCTTCTTTTCTGCACAATTCACTCACTCATGATTGCAAAAAATTTATTTTTTTGGATTGGCAGAATTTTCAAAAGAAGGCTTTCTTTTTTTTTAAAGTTGGAGGAGTTCTGGTAGCAGAAAATAGTGGTACTATATTAGGTAAGTCAAATAATATCGGCATCTCCGCTATATAAGAAAGAGCAAGTGTCTGGCTATATACTCGTATATATACATATATATATAATATATATATATATATATATATATATATATATATATATATATATATATACAGTATATATATATATATATATATATATATATATATATATATATTTATATTTATATATAAAAGATCAAGTGTCTGGCTATATACATATATACACACACACACACACACACATATATATATATATATATATATATATATATATATATATATATATATATATATATATAAACATACACACATATATATATGTATATATATATATATATATATATATATATATATATATATATATATATATATATATATATATATCTTTCCGGTCACGCACAGCTGCTCTCTTCGTCCCTCTGGTAGGGGAAAGAGAGTAGTCATACCTTGGTGAGAGTGGGGTGCGGGTGAGTGCATATCCATCTAAATAATTAGCTGTCCTACTTGACGGGTCGCTTACACTAGTTAGGACATATTCTATGAGTCTGTCGTCATGTAGCTAAATTGATTCATAGTGGAATTATCTTATGAAAATCTTATGCTTGATATCAAGACTAGTTTTGATAATCTATATTCATGTTACGTCAAGATGAAACCATATACCAAGGCTGTCTGAAGGCCTTTTGATTATAAAGGGAAGAGAATTATTATGAAAATATTTGATTAGATAAAATATGCTTTGGTAACCATACATAATTTCCTTCACTGGACATAAAACAATTCATCATCTGCTTTAATTTTCGAGTATTGGTTCTGCTAGAACAATTGTCATTTTATTCATGATAGCAAACTCAAAAAACTTCACAGCTATTGAATTAACGATGAATAATTTCCTTCACTGGACATAAAACAATTCATCATCTGCTTTAGTTTTCGAGTAATGGTTCTACTAGAACAATTGTCATTTTAATTTCATGATGGCAAACTCAAAAAACTTCACAGCTATTAAATTAACGATGAATAATTTCCTTCACTGGACATAGAACAATTCATCATCTGCTTTAGTTTTCGAGTAATGGTTCTGCTAGAACAGTTGTCATTTTATTCATGATGGCAAACTCAAAAAACTTCACAGCTATTAAATTAACGATGAATAACTTCCTTCACTGGACATAAAATAATTTATCACCTGCTTTAGTTTTCGAGTAATGGTTCTGCTAGAACAATTGTCATTTTATTCATGATGGCAAAATAAAAAAACTTCACAACTATTAAATTAACGATGAATAATTTCCTTCACTGGACATAAAACCATTCATCATCTGCTTTAGTTTTCGAGTAATGGTTCTGCTAAAACAAATGTCATTTTATTCATGATGGCAAACTCAAAAAACTTCACAGCTATTAAATTAACGATGAATAATTTCCTTCACTGGACATTAAATAATTTATCACCTGCTTTTAACTTTCGAGTAATGGTTCTTCTAGAACAATTGTCATTTTAATATCATGATGGCACACTCAATAAAAAAAATTCACAGCTATTAAATTGCCCTTGTTGAAAATGACAATTTCATACTCTCATTCATTTTGAAAATGTGATTGAAATTAAAAAGGTATTATATTAAAATATGATTGAAATGAAGAGGTATTATATTATTTGCTCTATCAACTATTTTTTAGATATTTTCCAATCTTGTATAAGCTATATATCATTTTATTTAATACTCTCATTTATTTTGAAAATATCATTGAAATGAAAAGGTATTATACTAATTGAGTTATCATCTAATTTTTATATATTTTTCAATCTTGATTAAATAATATATTCTATTTTATTTTATTGAAATGACGCTATGAAAATTATTCGTGGTTGCTGCTGAGCTTCGAACGTTAATTTATCCTGGAGAGAAATGCGGCAAATGCTTTTTCCATACGCTCAATTGCCTTTGAAATTTTTCTCTCAAATTTTTTTCTTAAAATCTCAATAATATTGTTCATAAAATACTTGCTAGATCCCACCAATGACCATAATCATTGTAGCACTAATACGTAGAAATCTTCTAACCAGGGGTTTCTCAACCTTTTTGTTCTTCTGTACACCTTGGGTACACTGTTACAAAATTGCATTAAAATAAGAGTAAATGTCTGGCAACATTTATTCCAGAATTTTTACCATTTTAAAAACGGATGTATTGACGTAAAGGAGTGATATTACGGTCAGATACCCGTAAAATATAATAAGAAAGTAAGGTAAAATAACGGTCACCTGTATTTTACTGAAATACGGTTGAGATCAGTATATTTTTTACGGAGAATTTTCGATTTAAATTACGTTTTTTTCTAACAGTGTATTTTCACAGATTCTCGTGTACCCCTAAAATTGAAGAGGAAAAAGAAATTTAATGAAATTGATACAGTGATATAATTCTATTATTTAATTTCAATGCAGAATACATAATGTATTGCACACTGCTGATTATTCTCCCAGAGCCAATATACACCCTGAAGAATAAAAAATGTACCACTGGACTACATATACCTCATGTTGAGAGCTAGTGTGCTAGTCGGTTAATCAATCGGTCAGGTTACATACGTCAAAAATCTTGAGTCTATACATTTTCTGATGAAACTATTCATCTACGTGAGCAAACTTCAACGGCAGTAACAACAGTTTTCCTCTCCTCAGCATGACCATCATTTTATAACGCATGAACAATTTTGAAAAATATGCAGCAAAAAGATCATAGATCATATGTATGAAATATTTTTGAAATTTTCCGATCACTCCACCATGTCATTGCTAATTTGATCAAATTTGTGGCGAATTTTTTTTTTTCAACAAATTCCGACTAATCTTTCTAGCCGTTCTTTTCATTTCCTTCTTTTAGGTTTTCCCCTCGGTTTTGAATGCCAAGATATCTCTTGTTTCTAATATGTATGGTTATTCAGAGCTGGGATAAATGCATTTCTTTAATGACATTTGTCGTTCAGTGTTCGATCACACTGTAAAATATTTGCCGTAACCAAACTGTTAAAATCATGGAATACATGTTACAGGCATTTACCGTTTTAAAAACGGATATATTGACGTTAAGGAGTGATATTACGGTCACCATCCCGTAAAAGATGATAACTAAGTAGGGTAAATATAACGGTTGCCTATATTTTACTGAAATATGGTTGAGAACAGTATATTTTTAAGTAGATTTTCCGAATAGAATTAGGGGTTTTTTGACAGTGCAACATCCAAAGACATAGTAGTGTGACTGAATCTTTATAGTTTCTTAGTATTAAACTGAGAGAGAGGAGAGAGAGAGAGAGAGAGAGAGAGAGAGAGAGAGAGAGAGAGAGAGAGAGAGAGAGAGAGAGAGAGAGAGAGAGAGAGAATGTTACAAAATGTTAATTATTCATTAGAAAACTATAGCGATCAAACAAGAATTATAATGTTTAACTTTGTCTAAAAAAAAAAATACTTTCCCAATTAGTGATTTCTGTTTTGCCTTTTTGGGTCTCTGTGTCAAATTGTTTATTATCAGTAGGTGTTTTAATTCTCTGTTCTAGGAAAACATTATAGATATTGCTTAAAAAGAGCACATTTATAGCCAGTCTATTATGGGGGAATGGCCTAGTTACAGTAGAGTACTCTTGCACGAGGGTACACTCGGGTACGCTGTTCTGTCTTATTATTTTTCCTCTTGTGATTTGAGGTTTTTATTTTTATATATGAAAGATGTAATAAAAAGATGCTACAGTTCTTAAATTACTTCATTTTGTTAGTTTGTTACTTCTCTTTTAGTTTATTCATATCTTGTTTCCCTTCCTCACTGAGCTATTTTTCCCTGTTGGAGCTCTTGGGTTTAAAGAATATTGCTGTTCCAACTAAGGTTATAGCTTAGCTTGTGATAATAATAATAATAATAATAATAATAATAATAATAATAATAATAATAATAATAATAGCGGACTTATTTTCCTTTTTTTGGAAATGCTCTTAATACACTTTAACTTCTGGCGAAAGTTTTGACTTCATTTTTCCAAAGGAAGGGAAGTAAAGAATGGAAGAAATGGGAAAGTAGTTAAAATATAGAATTCTTTGGGGGACGGAAAGGTCTAAAAGTTACGGGAAAAAAAAGACATTCACTTTTCTACCGGTGTCAAGGATTGTGATTATGAGATATAATTTCTCTCTAGTGAAACATAATTATGCGATGTAATTTCCACGTAGTGAAAGATATAATCAAAAGATGTAATTTTCACCTAATGAAATATATGATTAAGAGATGTAATTTCCACGTAGTGAAACATATAATTAAGAAATGTAATTTTCACCTAGTGAAACATATAATTAAGAGATGTAATTTCCACGTAGTGAAACATATAATTAAGAGATGTAATTTCCACCAAGTGAAACATATAATCAAGAGATGTAATTTCCACCTAGTAAAATTTATAATTAAGAGATGTAATTTCCACCCAGTAAAACGTATAATTAAGAGATATAATTTCCACCTAGTGAAACACATAACTTAGAGATGTAATTTCCACTTAGCGAAACACATAATTAAGAGATGTAATTTCCACCTATTGAAACATACGTATTTATCTGTACATGAAACTCACTTGAACACGTCGAGCACATTTTAGTAGCTACTCAGCTCCAGGATATTTTGCATTAAGTAAAGAGCAGTTTTCATATTTCAAATATTGAGGCAATAGAACTTATTCAATTAAACAGTATGATCCTTCTGGAATGATCTTCCTGATCGGGTAGTTGTGGCCTGATTGGTAACGTCTCTGCCTGGTGTTTGCCAGTCGGAGATTCGAGTCCTGCTCAGTCTCGTTTATGCCATTAGTGTCTACAACCTTACCATCCTTGTAAGCTAAGGTTGGGGGGCTTGGGGGAGCCTATAGGTCTATCTGTTGAGTCCTCAGCAGCCATTGCCTGGCTATCCCTGGTCCTATTTTGGGATGAGAGGCTTAGGCGCTGATCATATGATATATGGTCAGTCTCTGAGGCATTGTTCTGATTGATTAGGCAATGTCACTGTCCCTTGCCTCTGCCATTCATGAAACCTTAAAAACCTTTAGACTCCAAAAGTTCAAACTTGTAGCAAACGTTTTTATGTTGAACAGGCTTATATAAGTCTGTTTTTTATTATAGTTTATATTGTATATAAAACATCTTTTTTAACGTTGTTACTGCTCTCAACATATTTTCTTTTAATTGTTCCTTACTTCTCATATACTTTATATCCTTATTTCCTTTCCTCACTGGGCATTTTTTCCCTGCTGGAGCCCTTGGGCTTATAGCATCCCGCTTCATCAACTAGGAATGCAGCTTAGTTTGTGATAATAATAATAATAATAATAATAATAATAATAATAATAATAATAATAATAATAATAATAATAATAATAATAATAAATACATAGTTTTATAGATCAACCTCAATGGTCTTATGATTACACAGATCAACGACCGATTCTCTCCTTTTACCCCCTATGGAATTATTTTTCTTTACATATTCTGTTCTTAGAGGCTGAAAGATCGGTCTGTAGACTATACTCAAGCATAAACCTCCCAAGCTTGTCCTTGTGTTTTCCTTTTTCTCGTCTTCTTTTGGGTTTGGGCTAGAAAAGGACACAGCGTTCCGCTACACCCGGTGGTCTATCTTCCCCAAAAACCAAGATTGACCTCTTTAAAAGCCTTTACAGGCATCTCATACTTACATATGATATAAGGCCTATGTTCCTTAAGCGCATTATTTGCTATTAAAAAAAGAAAAAAAAATTAACGTTGGTAAACATGAGTTTCAGGAAAGCAAATCTTTGATGTGATTGTATTTGGATGGTTGGGAAATCAGGGGAAATCTCTCTCTCTCTCTCTCTCTCTCTCTCTCTCTCTCTCTCTCTCTCTCTCTCTCTCTCTCTCTTTTATAGCGTCAAGAGTCAAAGAAAGACTGTATAAGCCAAACTGTATCCAGGTAATCTTCTCAGGCGTGATTTTCACGTCTCGAATTTACACGCTATATATATATATATATATATATATATATATATATATATATATATATATATTATATATATAATATATATATATATATATATATATATATATATATATAATTTATATATATATAAATATATATATATATATATATATATTATATATATATATATATATATATACACATATGTATATATATACACACACCACACACACAAACACACACACACACACACACACACACACACACATATATATATATATGTATATATATATATATATATATATATATATGTGTGTGTGTGTGTGTGTGTGTGTGTGTGAGTGAGTGTGTGTTTGGGGGTCCAGGTGTATCTACCAACATATAAACAAATGCACAGTCATGTAGCTTTGCGCAACAAAACGACGTAAAACATGCATCAGAAAAATTGTCGTTAGAAAAAAAAAATGGTGTAAATTTGACTATTGTCCCTCAAGGAAAATATGTCATCCAGATTACATTCGAAAGGAAGAAATCGCTTCTTTTAAATGCAAACGGGAGGCAGAGCTTTCAAGCAATTCCTCTCTGTTCGGAGGCGGTGGATATTTACGCCATCCTAACAAAATGGGTTTATTCAAAAGGGCCACTTTGTTTTTCGTTTCCAACACCGAAGGGTGAAGTGTCTCAGGGGAATGTTGGAATAAGAGATTTGTTCTTTATTTCAGCTGAGGATTTACCATCGTGTGTTTCTTATTTCAAAGTGTTTAATGCTGACGTAAGGGAAGAATGGTTATTTTCACCTAGTTTTTATTGCTTCTAGATAAGATAGATATACAATCGAAGGACACTTGACAACAACAAATGCAGCTGTTTCTAGTCCACTGCAGGACAAAGGCCTCAGATATGTCAATTCATGTTTTGGGTTTGGTCGGTTTTTATTATCACGCTAGCCAATCACGATTGGTGATGGTGGAAGACTTTTTCTAATCGCTCACAGCAAACCAACCTATTGTGGGTGACCCTGACTAGTTCAGTTTTGCTAATCAGGACACAACAACCGAAATAATTACCACAATAACAAATGTAACCTTTCTAATCCACTGTAGGACGAAAGCCTCATACGTGTCAATTCATGTCTGGGGTTTGGCCAGTTTTCATCACCACGATGGCCAGACCGGATTGGTGATGGTGGGAGAATTTTGTCTGCTCGCTCACAGCAAACCAACCTATTAAGGGTGGCCCTGAGTAGCACAGCTTTGCTTACCACGGCGATACACAAACCCTTTCACCATGTTAAGCTTTCCCCCAAAACAACAGTAACAAAATAGAAGATATGGAAGGTATGTAATATTTACGATAGCATATTGAAATGTTGTAAATTCCATTAATTGGAGAGGGTCTCAGTATAGTTTAGTCACTGCAATAGACGACTTCACTGACTTGCTGCGATAAATTTCTCCGATCAGATCAAACCTACGCAATTTCACTCCCTGATTTGATTCCGATCGTTTTATTTTCCCGACGTGTGAAAGGTAAAGTCTTGAAATAGATTTTGACATTTGGCTGAGTGATTTTATATAGCCGAGAGTGCTCGACAGCCATTCTATTTATATGGAAAATTTCACTCTTTACGTTAAAGCAAAAACATTTTATTTCTTGATACACTTCTATTATTACTTGTGTTCTTTATGTTTCAATTTTTTTTTATATCGGTTTGAAAGGTACAGACTATATGAGCATATACTATAGTTTGCGTAAAAGGTATTAGTAAAGATAGGTTTGCGTATTGCCATGATTAGTAAATCTATCTTAGTCAGGGCACCCCATACTAGGTTGGTGATGAAAACTGAAAATTGGCTAAATTTCAAACAGGAATCGACATGTCTGATGCCTTAGTCCTGCAGTGGACTAAAAACGGTTGCATTTTTTGTTTTTGTGCTTATGTGTATATATATATATACATATATATATGTATGTATATATATATATATATATATATATATATATATATATATATATATATATATATATATATACACATACATATATATATACACATATGTATATATATATATATATATATATATATATATATATATATATATATATATATATATATATATGATAAATTTTGCACATTTTTACGTGTTTTTCATATTCAAATAAGCCATATATATTTTTGATATATTAATGTCTGGATTCTCCTTCGTGGCCGAATGGGTTAGTCACTGTCTATATAAGCTTGCCGACCAGGGTTCGATTCCCGGCCGGAGCCAAGCTCTTGTCTTTGTGAGATTTCGCCTGGGGCTTTGATCCCGAGGTCGTTAAGAGAATCCAGACATTAATATATCAAAAATATATATGGCTTATTTGGATATATATATATATATATATATATATATATATATATATATATATATATATATATATATATATATATAATATAAATACTTATACACACTCCTATATATTCATATAGCCTACATACAAATACATTTGTGTATTTATATACACACATACGCGCATACACGCACACACATCCATATTATATATATATATATATATATATATATATATATATATATATATATATATATATATATATATGTGTGTGTGTGTGTATATATGTGTGTGTGTGTGTGTTATTTCTTTCTCAATGCATATATCCATTTTCCTCATGGATATTAAGATATCTCAGCTAATCATTTCAATTATCATAGGTGCATGAATTTTCCTGCAATTGACTGAACAAGAAAAACTTCTAATATTTCTATAATGCTTATAAAAAAAGTAGTAACCAATGTTCCGTCTATCTTTCTTTGTTAAGGAAATGAAATAATCTGAAGCAGAATTATACCATCCGACAGGAGTATCATTTAGTGGATGGCAAAAAAAAAAAAAAAAAAAAAAAAAAAAAAGAAATAAGAAAAAAAAGACAGCTTCGTATTATCAATCTTATATTGTCTAACGCTATCATACCGAAACACGGGAGAGAAATGAATTTATTTCCTCATTATCAGAGAGAGAGAGAGAGAGAGAGAGAGAGAGAGAGAGAGAGAGAGAGAGAGAGAGAGAGAGACGCACAATGAAATAAGTCTTTGAAACACAGGTGTAAATATCTAGGTTGAAGTTGTTAAGTGATTTAAAGTTTTTCTTCCAGCATTTTTTTATTTATATCTAAAAACTTTTCTACATATTGCAAAGATATATTGAAAATAAATAAGGTGGTAAATAAATCAGAACAATAAAGATGAATTTAATTCAAGTGGCCATAATCAAAATATTAATAAAATCTCTCTCTCTCTCTCTCTCTCTCTCTCTCTCTCTCTCTCTCTCTATATATATATATATATATATATATATATATATAGTATATGTATATATAGTATATATATGTATGTATGTATATTATACATATATATATATATATATATATATATATATATATATATATATATATATATATATATATATATATACACATATATATATATGTGTACATATATAAAATGCCATGTTATATAAAACCGCATTCTTAACATACAAATTAATCTCCAAAAACCTAACAAAAGCAGACCCTTTAAGGGCAAGAAAGTCCCTTTTAAGGAGCCCTTAAATTCCAGGAGAGGGGGGGGGAGGGCATTGAAAGACCCCCCTACAGCACCAACACAGAGTCATCTGAAGTCTATTGCCAATGCTGCTGTTGCTGCCCTTGGGCGTCTCTCTTCCCTTCATCAGCTTTATCTCCCTTCTCTCCTCTTCCTCTTTCCGCTTCTTCCTGCTCCTACTCCTGCTCCTCCTCCCCCGTCATCTTCTACCTTATCGCCATCAGCATCTCGGCCAATTCTTCCATTCCATCCGACGTGCCTCTTTAGCGCAGTTCCTCAGGCTCTTCACTCTTGTTCATCCACTCAAGGGTCTTTGAAGTGTTGTTTTTTCTTTCCATAATTTTGTTTGTTTGGGTCCGTTTGTTTGTTGCTTTTCTTGTACTTTCAGTCGATGGTTTCTGTTGAACATGTTGTAAAACGTTAATTTATTTCGTTTGATTTCATATCGATTTTCCGTCTTCTGCCATTTGTGGCCTAGATCCTCACTTAGGGTGGAGAATGTCTTCATTAATTCCCTTTAAGATTTCAAGGTTTTCAGTAAATTAGATATTTCATTACGCAAGAAAATAGAAAATTTGAACATTCATTACATCCATTGCAATAAACATAAGTTTGACCAATAAGATTTATATGTAGTCTTTATCTATAAGCATACCACGAATTCGTAAATATCCAGAAAATTAATATTCCTAAATTGCCACTGAAAACATTTAACTCGGAATTTTAGAAATGAAATTAAGGAACAATACAGCCTAGCCCAGATAGGTTGTCCACTTCTAATTCATCAAGCTAGATTTTAAGGGCTATTTGAATGGCTTCATCTGTGCTAAGAAAAAATATAAAATAAAACAAAATGCTGGAATGATATATATGAAGTCTTCATTATCTAATCAATTTTTGGCAAATTAGATTACTCTCGAACAGACTATGTAGAAGAAAAGGTAAATAAGAATAGAGAGAGAGAGAGAGAGAGAGAGAGAGAGAGAGAGAGAGAGAGAGAGAGAGAGAGAGAGAGAGAGAGAGAGAGAGAGAGAGAGCATATTAAATTGCAAAAGGTTGTTCCCAAGCAACTGATATTTCAATACATTTTCTTTGGAAACAATCTAATTGCTGTTGCATAAGACCTCCAGTAATTCACGAAGCTACTCCAGTTAACTTTCCAGTGATTTAGCACCGTCTTCCAATCTGTGCTTAAAACCAGTAGCCAAAAAAAAGGAAATTTACTTAGCAACTGAAGAACAACGATGCTAAGAGGAATTTTCTTAAGATTCAGTAACGCTATTTTTCCCTGTTGGAGCCTTTGGGCTTGTAGCATCTTACTTTTCCAACTATGGTTATAATAATAATAATAATAATAATAATAATAATAATAATAATAATAATAATAATAATAATAATAATAATAATAATAATAATAATATTAATAATAATAATAATAATAATAATTTGGTGATGTTACGTCACAGATTCCACGTAGTTTTGTAAAGAAACTGTTAAGTCTGACTGAAAGATCTACTTTTATAAATTCCCTTTCCATAAAAGCAACGCCTTTACGTGGTGAAAAGTACTGCCATGATCAGCAAAGCTGTACCAGTCAGGGTCACTCATACTAGGATGGTTTGCTGTGAGTGATCAGATCAAAATCTCCCACCATTAGCAATACACAGTGGCCAGCGTGATGAGGAAAACTGGTTAAACCCCACAAATGAATAAGGACATGTCAGATGACTTTGCCCTACGGTGAACTAAGAACGGCTGTATCTTTTTGTTGTTATTGTTGAGATATATATATATATATATATATATATATATATATATATGTATACCTATATATATATATATATATATATATATATATATATATATATATATATATATGTATACCTATATATATAAATTTATATATTTACAAACACACACACACACACACACACACACATATATATATATATATATATATATATATATATATATATATATGTATACATATATATATGTATATATATATATACATAAACATACACATATATATATATATATATACATAAACATACACACACACACATATATATATATATATATATATATATATATATATATATATATATATATATATATATATATATGCGTGCATGCGAGTATGTGTGTACATGTACATCGGCCATAATAAAACAGTGTGTACTCTTATGTATATATGTATTTGAATGTGTGTGCTTACATATAATAAACCAATTGAATGAAACCACTTCTTACTTCGCATATTTTCTATCTTAAAGAAAGAGCCATTTTGAGTCCGTATGCGTCGTAAATCATTATACTACAACTTATAGAGCGATAACGTCATCTTCCTTTTTCAAAATATTTAGGTCACATAAAAAACCTTTCCTAAAGTTTGAATGAGCTATTCCACACACCTGCGAGAGATACCGGCTCGCACATCACCTGAAATTTGATGTCTCGAGATATGAGAAATAATACTTAAACAGCGGTACTTGGCTGCATCATTTTTATGGTTGGATTGGACTCTCCAGCCCCGAGAATAACAAACGCTGTCCACTTCAGAGTCTTCCCAAACACCACATCGTCAAGTAGCGTGACGTGATGAACTTGAAAGTAAAAATATTAAATCAGGTGGTGGTACTGGCAATCAGGTTATGAGTATTGCCTTCACTGTTAAAAACTGCATTAATAAAAACGGTAAATATCTGGCAACATTTATTCCAGGATTTTTACCGTTTTGAAAACGGTACACTGACGTAAATGAGGGATATTACGGTCACCAACCCGTAAAAGATTATAACAAAGTAAGGTAAAATTACGGTCGCCCGTATTTTACTGAAATTCGGTCGAGAATAGTATATTTTTACGGAGAATTTCCGATTAAAATTTACAGTTTTTTCTAACAGTAGTACACAAGATGGTGGAGTTCATGGCATTATTTAGTTAAGCCGAGTCGCAAAGAGTTGTGCAAATATCGAATAGAATAATAGTCAGGCCTTCTCCATCATGAGGTTCAATACTACAGAGTATTCTAGAGGTTTTATTCCAGCTATGACTAAGTTGTGGAATGATCCTAATCAGGTAGTTGAATTAGTGGAACTTCAAAAGTTCAAACTTGCAGTAAATGTTTTTATGTTGAACAAGCTGACATAAATCTTTTTTATAGTTTACATATGAAATATCTGTTTTAATGTTGGTATTGTTTTTAAAGTATTTTATTTTAATTGTTCATTACTTCTTATATTTATTTATTTCCTTATATCCTTTCCTCACTGGGATATTTTTCCCTGATGGAGCCCTTGGGCTTATAGCATCTTGCTTTTCCAACTAGGGTTATAGCTTAGCTAATAATAATAATAATAATAATAATAATAATAATAATAATAATAATAATAATAATAATAATAATAATAATAATAATAAAGCAATATTCTGGATTTTCGTTATGATCTGAAAAAATTTGGTCCTTCTACGGTGACAGTTTTCATGCTTGATGTCAAAGACTTAGATCGAGACTTCAAGTGTTATGAAAAATATTAAATAGCAGAGAGCGACAATAAACAATCAAATCATAAACAATAGTCCGGCTTCTCATGATATGAAAATATTTGGTCCTTCTGTAGCAATAGATATGCTTTTCGTCGGTAAGAATTGGATAAAAACACAAATAGGGCTCTTCGTATCGGACAACTTCATGCTTAAAAAGAGGAGTTTTCAGCTTCTTAATCTGTATATTTTATATTTCGAGGTAGAAGTGAACAGTCAATGATGGTTGTTAACGTTTTACAGTTTTATCTGAATGATCAAAATCTGTACTAAGTGGCTTGAACCTCATCTGACTAAAAGTTACAACTGAACTATAAAAAAAAGCATTTTACTCCACTGACAGAGATTCACACATTTCACTGGCACAAGCTTACCAAAAAGCTTGTCAGTTTATCGAAAAAAAAGGCCTTTCCGTTTCACAGACAGGATTTTAAACCAATCAATTTCCATAACGCGTGTATTGTTGTTTCAAAGTGTTTCACATTCCACATTCGAGCTATTTGGTCTGTGTGGTTCACATTGTCAATAAAAAAAAAAGTTTTCTATTTCCTACTATATTAACACCTATCTTTGGCTTGCTATATGATATTAGCCATGTCTGCACTCGAGTTTTTCAAAGTTTAATCATGATTATGAAATGGACTCCACAGCCAATAGCAAAAAGGCTGCGCAAGTTTACAAAAGGGTTAAAAAATAACTAACTTACATTTCCTCTTTACAAAAGCAACAAAAAAAAAGTAGTTTCAGAAAAGCGATTACCAAAACTTGGTGCGATTTACGCAGCAGGAAAAACAAAGTTTGAAAATCCCGTCATAAACTCAGTTTGTTAAAGGAATTACATTCATTATCTTCGACTTCACCTTACTCATATCTGTCAGGGAATAATTGTTCATATGAATACTATACGCATTGAAGTACAAGTTATAAATATTTTATTGATGAAATAGAAACACATATCAACACTTCCAAAAAAATAATAAGCGCATGCATACGCATATTTCTTGTCTGCAAAAAAAGGTATTTCCTTAGCCGCTTGGATATCTCGAATTAAATGCAAGCTTTGTCATCATCATCATCATCATCTCCTCCTACGCCTATTGACGAAAAGGGCCTCAAAACCACATAGGTGACAACACATTCCCCTGGAATACTCCGCTGTTCACTGGAAATTCATTTGATAGGACTCCACTAACATTAACTTTGCACTTACTATGCTCGTGAACAAACTTAATCATATTCACATATTTAAGAGGAATTGTATAATGTGAAAATTTTCATTATCGACCATATTGTCCTAATGTTTAGAGAAAATCTATAGTACAAAGAGAAGCATCATTTGAAAGCTAAAAACTAAGCAAAGAATAAATAGGAAATTTAGCATAGGATGGCTAAGGCTGGCCCAGATTAAGGCCGCTTTGAAAGGCGTAAGTCATAGCGTTGCTGGTTAAAATGAGTGCTGTATATTCTTGGAAGACCTAGGCCTACATAGCTGAAGACTATGAAGCAAAATGAATGGAGAAGTATTGAATTAAGTGCTCAAGATAGAGCCGACTGGCAAAATCTAACCGAGGCCCTTTGCCTTAATAGGCGTAGGAGATGATGATGATGATAATATTCTTGGTAGCGAGTGAATCACATATTTCGAGTTATGCATTATAGCAAAAGAAAAGAAGCCTATGGAACTGCAATCACTGGATGAACATCTCATTTAAAGACAGACCTTTGTAATAATATACAAATCTGAACACAGACATTTGCAATAATATGCAAATATGAACTCAGACCTTTGCAAAAATATGCAAATATGAATACATACCTTTGCAAAAATAGGCAAATTTGAACAGACATTTTCAGTAATTCGAAAATCTGAACACGTACCATGCCAAAGCCCTGAAAGAACATAAACAAATATACTAAATATGGGAATAATTTTGAAGATATTAATGTACTGAATGGATGATTAGGCTATTGTTTATTTCTTTGTGAGGTTCAGTAATCTTCAAATTTCGTGATGCCTCATCTACTTCATCTTCTTCTCTCACCCTTTGGCTTTCTCTTCCTACTTCTGTCCTTCATATTTGATATAATTGTTCTTCCCTTCATCCTTCCTTTTCAATTTCCCAGTTTCAGACAGTGGCCAAATATTCCTCGTAGAATTGGCATTAAGAATATTAAATCATTAAAAGGGTGATAATGCTTATCGTAAGTACTTTGATGCATGATAAGGAATGGAGATGTAACAGTAGAATCATAAAGAAAACAGAAAATCGTAAAAAAAAAAAAAAAAGATAATGAAAAGACCCGTAATTTTAATCGGAAATTCTCCATATGAATATAGTGCTCTCAGCTGTATTTCAGTAAAATACAGGCGATCGTAATTTTACCTTACTTTGTTATTATCCTTTACGGGTTGGTGACCGTAATATCACTCTTTTACATCAATACACCCGTTTCCAAAACGGTAAATATCCTGGAATAAGTGTTGCCAGAGATTTATCGTATTTTTAATGCAAATTTCTAACAGTATGCTTGAGATATACTGAATATATATATATATATATATATATATATATATATATATATATATATATATATATATACATATATATATATATATGTATATATATATATATATATATATATATATATATATATATATATATATATATATATATATATATATATATGAATCAAATAAGAAACTACTGCATATAACACAAACACGGTTATACTAAAAAAAGCAATAAAAGACAGAAATAAAACAATGAACTAAAAAAAAGAAAAAAATAAATTCTCCAATGGAATACGAAAAGACGATGCCATAAAAAAAAGAAAACCGAAAATGTTTGAGATTAAACCAACGAAAACCGCATCGTTCCTTTAACGTTTTTTTATCTTTTTATCTTTTAGATTTTCTTTTCACCACTATTTTTTCTATTTCGGAGCTTCGGGTGATTTTATTTTTTTGCAAACTACCACTGATTGTATCTCTTCCTCTAATTGGCTTGTCTGTCTGTTCGCACCCGGGGGCGTCAGGCGAAATCTGTAGAAATTTGCTATCACGATACTGTTGCAATGTTTACTTCGTGTAGTGAGAGAGAGAGAGAGAGAGAGAGAGAGAGAGAGAGAGAGAGAGAGAGAGAGAGAGAGAGAGAGAGAATAACAAATATGTTGAAATAAACAGTATTCTGCTAGTTTTCGCAATTTACCCAGAGGTTCTTTCTGCACTTGGGATTAGAAGTCTTACTCCAAAGTAGCTTTAGCCCACTTTCTATAACTCCTATTATCTAAGCTTTTGAACGTCTTTCACTGTCTTGGGTTAGAGTTCTCTTGCTTTAGGATACACTCGGGCAGAGTAATCTATCTTATTTGTCTACCTCTTTTTTTGTTGAAGTTTTTATAGTTTATATAGAAAATATTTATTTTAATTTTGTTAATGTTCTTAAAATATTCTATTTTTCCTTGTTTCCTTTCCTCATTAGGTTATTTTCCCTGTTGGAGCCCCTGGGCTTATAGCATCCTGCTTTTCCAAATTGGGTTATAGCACAGCAAGTAATAATAATAATAATAATAATAATAATAATAATAATAATAATAATAATAATAATAATAATAATAATGATAATAATAATAATAATAAAATGTCTACATTAGCATCCTTTTTTCTCTAATTTGTAGTGTTTCCAACACGTGAAGTTATGCAATCCTCCATTTCAGATATGTTCTCATTTTATTTAACTAGTTCATTAACAGGGCAAACCCTACCAACAAATTCATAAACACGCTTTCCTTCCCCTTATACATTAAAACAACTTTTAAAATAAGAAAGAAAAGACTGAAATCACTGGTCCAAGGTATAAACGATTACCAAATGGACGGTAGCAGTAAACATTTTCCGTTTCTCGTGCATACAAATACTTGCAAAGTCTTTTTTCTAAAGTTTCCGAAAAAAAAAGTATTGAGATCTCGTGAAAGACAAAGACGAAATACATTTTCGTATAAAAGGAAAAGCTGCTTACGAATATCTTTTATACTCACCATCGAACAGAGAGCATCAAGGCATCAGGAACTTTCCAAGTTTTGGAGTTTATTTTAGGCAAGGCATCAAAACCACACCCACATGAATTTTACACATACATGCATATATATATATATATATATATATATATATATATATATATATATATATAT
>NC_090761.1:60621367-60626367 GCF_036898095.1 Palaemon carinicauda | reverse complement strand
AGATAAAAATATATAATTTATTGAAGTGTTTGTGTTCTGAGTATGTATGTATACATGAATAAATGAATTAAGGAAATATAACATATTTTGCGTATGTGTATGTAAATCTTTAGATAAAAATAAATAATTCACAGAAATGTTTGTATTCTGAGTATGTATGTATACATGAATAAATGGATCCATGAAACATAATTTTTTTTTTTGCGTATTTGTATGTAAATCTTTAGAACAAAATATATAATTCATAGATATGTTTGTGTTCTGAGTATGTATGTATACATGAATAAATTAATTAAGGAAACATAACATATTTTGTGTATGTGTATGTAAATCTTTAGAAAAAATATATAGTTCATAGGCTCTCAAAACACCCCATCCTTAGCTCACAAGGATGGTGAAGTTGCGGCGACCAAATAAACTAACGAGTTTGAGCGGGACTCAAACCCCAGTAAGGCGATTACCAGTTAGGGACGTTACCACATCGGCCACCCAACTATTGTTATTCGATTAGTTCCTTTGTTTCTCTTTCATGACATATAATAAATCAAATAACATCATATCAAAAATTCTAATGATATGATATAAATGATTTTCAAATATGCAGAATTATTCTGACATGGACGACGAACTTCACACTCAAAGTCGAGAATCTTAGCTCTCTAATTTAGACAATTTCACGCTACGAGACTAATTCATCTTACACGCTAGAGTGGTTTGCGAAACGTTTAGATCTGGCAGTTCACATGTGAGTACCTTATCCAAGGATACTGGAAAATTTGCGCTCGTAACGACTTATCCCCTTGGTTCTTCAGCTACATAAGTGTATTGATTGAAATTACTAATGCAGGTTTTATATATATATATATATATATATATATATATATATATATATATATATATATATATATATATATATATACACATATATTTGTATATATGTATATATATATATATATGTATATTTACATATAATTATATACACTGTATATTTATATATATATATATATATATATATATATATATATATATATATATGTATATATATATATATATATATATATATATATATATATATATATATATATATATATATATATATATAATATATATATATGTACTGTATATCTATCTATGTATCTACCTATCTATATATATATAAATATATATATATATATATATATATATATATATATATATATATATATATATATATATATATATATATATATATATATATATGACAACAGGTCGCGGATAGATTTAGAGTAGAGATCTCGAGGAAATGCATCACAACAGTCAATGTTAATTCAAACTTATAAGGTAAATCATAGATTACCACGCGATGTGGTGAAAATGCACACACTCACTCACTCACACACGTGTACAAACATATACATGAATATCTACACGCATATATATATATATATATATATATATATATATATATATATATATATATATATATATATATATATATATATATACATATATATTCCCATTTGCCTACTATCCCTCGTTGTAGACTAGAGAGTATTAACTTTCCGGTTTTCAACAAGTAATATCTATGAATGAAATGAGACAGTTCGGAGAATCATCCCTAACAAGGCTATCATTTCAATGATGAAATTATTCCCCCGCCCACGTTTCCTTGGCTTTCCCCTTCTTTCTTCTCCCCTCCAATTCATCCGGTGTGTAAACAAACGCTTCTGACGTATACGAATGTTTAGCAGAATTCTAATCAAGCATATAAAAGCCTGCAGTCCTAATCTTTGATCATTACCTCGATTGATAAGGGAATGAACGAGTCGAAGAACTATTAATTAAAACACAGTTCAAAAGAATGCTTTCCAATGGCGAGCCGGTCGTTAATTTTCTTGGCTCACTTCTTCTTTATCACTTAACTTACGGCTGCAAGATAAAAGAGAGTAGCAAACTGAGAGACACATCGCGCATAAATCTAAGGGGTTCTAACTTCGTATTTCAATAGCTTCGTTAATGTGAAGGGATAAAATCTATGCTATCAACACTTTTTCGCTTTTGGGGAGAGAGAGAGAGAGAGAGAGAGAGAGAGAGAGAGAGAGAGAGAGAGAGAGAGAGAGAGAGAGAGAGAGAGAGAGAGAGATGGTTTTGTAATCTCAAAAATAGGACTTCAAAGAGTTCCGGATGCTGATTTTAGATTGAGGATATCTTTGTAAAGTCTTCTTAATTCTGATGAAAAACATTATTGATTTCTTGTTTCTGGATAACAATTGGGTGTGGAAGAATGATTTGATATATATATATATATATACATACATATATATATATATATATATATATATATATATATATATATATATATATATATATATATATATATATATATATATATGCTTAAAGGGTATGAAAACATTACTCAGAAGTTGTAAGGAAACTCAACCTACATTTATACCCATAAAAAATATTAATAATAAATACCTTAATGGAAATAAGACAAACTTAACCTTCAACTAAAATCAGTTCTCTTGCATGAGGTTACACTAAGGCACACTATTCCATCTTATTTTTCTTCCACTTGTTTTGTTAATGTTTTTAGAGTTTATAGAGGAAATGTTTGTTTTAACGTTGTTACTGTTCTTAAAATATTTCATTTTTACCGTTTCCTTTCCTCACTGGGCTCTTTTCCTTGTTGGTATCCCTTGGCTTATAGCATCCTGCTTTTCCAACTAGGATTGTGGCTTAGCAAGTAATAATATTGATAATAATAACCGAAAGAAAGCAAGAACGGTAAAAAGACACATTTCAACCCATTAAAAAGGATCAACAGAGAGAAATTAATAAGTCTATGGGAAGCCACAAAGACGGTTAGAAGGGAAGGATTATTTATCAATAGTTTGGGAGATAAGCGATTGTTTACTAGCAACGGTGACACATAAAAACATAAAAATTTTTCTTTTTTAATTTTGGAGTTGTCATATCTCTGCCTCAGTTTGAACAAATGAAAGATTTATTTAAATACAAGGATGATATTATCTAAAGAATAATATTTATTTAATATATACTATCTTAAATGTTTTCTTATCAAATATACATGATTGGAGGCCTAAATTGAATTCTAAGACAGTGTGTCACCTAATCTCCCTATTGATATAGAATAGTTGTGATAGAAAATACAGAATATTAACATAAAGTCAACACAAATTGCCAAGAGAATTGACATAAAAAGATTAAATATTTCAATGGGAGTGCAAGTTATAAATTACTAAGAATGGAGGGTGAAAGTAGAGTTTTATAAAACAAATGACATAGAAAAAATAATGATATGTTCTTTTAGTGGGAGTGCAAGTTATAGATCAATTAGAAAGGAAAAAATACACTTTAGGTTAAAGAAGCAGTTAGGAGTTATATCCAATAATAGCCTAAATACAGTTCCTTCAGAGGAAAAAGTTCTGTTGTTATAATTTTCTGTAACCAGAACAACACGCTTGGAGATCAAAACTATCATGATTCACATCGAACTTCACAGATTTAATGAAAAAAAAAATAATGCAGCCGTTCCTTTGTGTGAACAGTCAAGATGCATAGGCATTAAAAGCAAGATTTGACTTGATAGTAAGCTATAAACTTTTATAATATTATAACACGATAACACTACCTATTAAACATTAAGGGTTTTTAAAAACTCAGAATAAATATCCATGTAAGGAAATCATTATCCAACCTGCTAGGAATTCTTAAACATCCCTGAGGGTATTCCATTGAAGTAAATATATCTAAAATAGGTTACAAATGTTACAGTAAAAGAAAATATTCGTTAAATAATTAAAACGGATTTAAAAAAAATAGGAGAATATCTATTCAACAGCATCTATACCAGAAAACACAATAGAGTTATAGACTCCCAAGGAAAAGATTAGATTCAAAAAAAGGGACAAAGATATTGAACGCAAATATGATTTATATCACCGCCTCTATGAAATTGCTATAGATTTAATCAATTTCAAAGGAAGATTAGATTTAAAATAAAGAACAAGAACATTGAGCGAAAAAGATTTATTTCACCGCATCAGTCACAGACAATGTATTTATTGATTGGAATGGAATGAAGCAACGTGTAATATATATACACACACACACACACACATATATACATATATATATATATATTATATATATATATATATATATATATATATATATATATATATATATATATATATATATATATAGTTACAAAATAGTTACAATAGAAGATTGTTACTAAATCAGTGGAATTTCTGAGATCTTGCCGGTAGAACTTGGGGCTTGAACAATAAGAGCAGAATCTTATTGAGATAATAGAGTACATACTATAAATAGATGGCAGCGTTTAGGGAGATCATTACTAAATAACCTGGATTCTGAAATGAAGATATCAGAAGTCGAGATATATCTCATGCAGAAATAAATAGTTGGGGAAATGATCAGATACTTAGGTGGGATATTATTCAAATAGTATAACCAATGTGCATATAAACCAATAGCTTTTTAAATAGTTATGATAATGAATGTGTGATATATGAATAAACATTCATGCATGCAAATTCATCAAACTAGTCACGAAGGATTCCAAATTGTTTTTGAAAACTTGCATAATCCAATTCCAGGATGAAAATCGAATGAAGGCTATATGTAGATATATTTCATACCCACACCTAAATTTTATTTACAATGCATTCCCGATAATTATAGTTATTGCAAAAAACAGAAAAATGTCAGCCATTAATGATAGGTTCAGTTTAACGTTGCTAAAATTGTAATTCTACTTCGTCTAATTATGTACTCCGAGTATTGAACAGGTATTAAACATATAGACATCGGTCTTTTTAAAACCTCTGGCATCTCATTGTCATTTTAATGTAATAATGATTTGAGTGAGATAGCTGCAAGTCAATATGTTTAATTGTATCACTTCTTATGTATTAGGAAAATATTTTCAACATTCTTTTGTTTTTTTGCCAGACAAATGGTATGAGATGCAT